>NC_133329.1:58450620-58550620 GCF_042186555.1 Aquarana catesbeiana
ATTCAGTCTTCTCCCCTCTGTCCCCTCTGTGTATTCAGTCTTCTCTCCCTCTGTCCCCTCTGTGTATTCAGTCTTCTCTCCCTCTGTCCCCTCTGTGTATTCAGTCTTCTCTCCCTCTGTCCCCTCTGTGTATTCAGTCTTCTCTCCCTCTGTCCCCTCTGTGTATTCAGTCTTCTCTCCCTCTGTGTATTCAGTCTTCTCTCCTTCTATCCTCTCTGTGTATTCAGTCTTCTCTCCCTCTGTGTATTCAGTCTTCTCTCCCTCTGTGTATTCAGTCTCTCTCCCTCTGTGTATTCAGTTTCTCTCCCTCTGTGTATTCAGTCTTCTCTCCCTCTGTGTATTCAGTCTTCTCCCTCTGTGTATTCAGTCTTCTCCCCTCTGTCCCCTCTGTGTATTCAGTCTTCTCTCCCTCTGTCCCCTCTGTGTATTCAGTCTTCTCCCCCTCTGTCCCCTCTGTGTATTCAGTCTTCTCCCCCTCTGTCCCCTCTGTGTATTCAGTCTTCTCTCCCTCTGTCCCTCTGTGTATTCAGTCTTCTCTCCCTCTGTGTATTCAGTCTTCTCCCCTCTATCCTCTCTGTGTATTCAGTCTTCTCTCCCTCTGTGTATTCAGTCTTCTCTCCCTCTGTGTATTCAGTCTTCTCTCCCTCTGTGTATTCAGTCTTCTCTCCCTCTGTTTATTCAGTCTTCTCTCCCTCTGTGTATTCAGTCTTCTCTCCCTCTGTGTATTCAGTCTTCTCTCCCTCTGTGTATTCAGTCTTCTCTCCCTCTGTGTATTCAGTCTTCTCTCCCTCTGTGTATTCAGTCTTCTCTCCCTCTGTGTATTCAGTCTTCTCTCCCTGTCCCCTCTGTGTATTCAGTCTTCTCTCCCTCTGTGTATTCAGTCTTCTCCCCCTCTGTCCCCTCTGTGTATTCAGTCTTCTCTCTCTCTGTCCCCTCTGTGTATTCAGTCTTCTCTCTCTCTGTCCCCTCTGTGTATTCAGTCTTCTCTCCCTCTGTGTATTCAGTCTTCTCTCCCTCTGTCCCCTCTGTGTATTCAGTCTTCTCCCCCTCTGTGTATTCAGTCTTCTCTCCCTCTGTCCCCTCTGTGTATTCAGTCTTCTCCCCCTCTGTCCCCTCTGTGTATTCAGTCTTCTCTCCCTCTGTCCCCTCTGTGTATTCAGTCTTCTCTCCCTCTGTGTATTCAGTCTTCTCTCCCTCTATCCTCTCTGTGTATTCAGTCTTCTCTCCCTCTGTGTATTCAGTCTTCTCTCCCTCTGTGTATTCAGTCTTCTCTCCCTCTGTGTATTCAGTCTTCTCTCCCTCTGTGTATTCAGTCTTCTCTCCCTCTGTGTATTCAGTCTTCTCCCCCTCTGTCCCCTCTGTGTATTCAGTCTTCTCCCCCTCTGTCCCCTCTGTGTATTCAGTCTTCTCCCCCTCTGTCCCCTCTGTGTATTCAGTCTTCTCTCCCTCTGTCCCCTCTGTGTATTCAGTCTTCTCCCCCTCTGTCCCCTCTGTGTATTCAGTCTTCTCTCCCTCTGTCCCCTCTGTGTATTCAGTCTTCTCTCCCTCTATCCTCTCTGTGTATTCAGTCTTCTCTCCCTCTGTGTATTCAGTCTTCTCTCCCTCTGTGTATTCAGTCTTCTCTCCTCTGTCCCCTCTGTGTATTCAGTCTTCTCTCCCTCTGTGTATTTAGTCTTCTCTCCCTCTGTGTATTTCAGTCTTCTCTCCCTCTGTGTATTCAGTCTTCTCCCCCTCTGTCCCCTCTGTGTATTCAGTCTTCTCTCTCTCTGTCCCCTCTGTGTATTCAGTCTTCTCTCCCTCTGTGTATTCAGTCTTCTCTCCCTCTGTCCCCTCTGTGTATTCAGTCTTCTCCCCCTCTGTGTATTCAGTCTTCTCTCCCTCTGTCCCCTCTGTGTATTCAGTCTTCTCTCCCTCTGTCCCCTCTGTGTATTCAGTCTTCTCTCCCTCTGTCCCCTCTGTGTATTCAGTCTTCTCCCCCTCTGTCCCCTCTGTGTATTCAGTCTTCTCCCCCTCTGTCCCCTCTGTGTATTCAGTCTTCTCTCCCTCTGTCCCCTCTGTGTATTCAGTCTTCTCCCCTCTGTCCCCTCTGTGTATTCAGTCTTCTCTCCCTCTGTCCTCTCTGTGTATTCAGTCTTCTCTCCCTCTGTCCTCTCTGTGTATTCAGTCTTCTCTCCCTCTGTCCCCTCTGTGTATTCAGTCTTCTCTCCCTCTGTGTATTCAGTCTTCTCTCCCTCTGTGTATTCAGTCTTCTCTCCCTCTGTGTATTCAGTCTTCTCTCCCTCTGTGTATTCAGTCTTCTCCCCCTCTGTCCCCTCTGTGTATTCAGTCTTCTCTCCCTCTGTCCCCTCTGTGTATTCAGTCTTCTCCCCCTCTGTCCCCTCTGTGTATTCAGTCTTCTCTCCTCTGTCCCCTCTGTGTATTCAGTCTTCTCCCTCTCTGTCCCCTCTGTGTATTCAGTCTTCTCTCCCTCTGTCCCTCTGTGTATTCAGTCTTCTCTCCCTCTGTCCCCTCTGTGTATTCAGTCTTCTCTCCCTCTGTCCCCTCTGTGTATTCAGTCTTCTCTCCCTCTGTGTATTCAGTCTTCTCTCTCTCTGTCCCCTCTGTGTATTCAGTCTTCTCTCTCTCTGTCCCCTCTGTGTATTCAGTCTTCTCTCTCTCTGTCCCCTCTGTGTATTCAGTCTTCTCTCTCTCTGTCCCCTCTGTGTATTCAGTCTTCTCTCTCTCTGTCCCCTCTGTGTATTCAGTCTTCTCTCTCTCTGTCCCCTCTGTGTATTCAGTCTTCTCTCTCTCTGTCCCCTCTGTGTATTCAGTCTTCTCTCTCTCTGTCCCTCTGTGTATTCAGTCTTCTCTCTCTCTGTCCCTCTGTGTATTCAGTCTTCTCTCTCTCTGTCCCCTCTGTGTATTAAGTCTTCTCTCTCTCTGTCCCCTCTGTGTATTCAGTCTTCTCTCTCTCTGTCCCCTCTGTGTATTCAGTCTTCTCTCTCTCTGTCCCCTCTGTGTATTCAGTCTTCTCTCCCTCTGTCCCCTCTGTGTATTCAGTCTTCTCTCCCTCTGTCCCCTCTGTGTATTCAGTCTTCTCTCTCTCTGTCCCCTCTGTGTATTCAGTCTTCTCTCTCTCTGTCCCTCTGTGTATTCAGTCTTCTCTCTCTCTGTCCCCTCTGTGTATTCAGTCTTCTCTCCCTCTGTGTATTCAGTCTTCTCTCTCTCTGTCCCCTCTGTGTATTCAGTCTTCTCTCTCTCTGTCCCCTCTGTGTATTCAGTCTTCTCTCTCTCTGTCCCCTCTGTGTATTCAGTCTTCTCTCCCTCTGTCCCCTCTGTGTATTCAGTCTTCTCTCCCTCTGTCCCCTCTGTGTATTCAGTCTTCTCTCCCTCTGTGTATTCAGTCTTCTCTCCTCTGTGTATTCAGTCTTCTCTCCCTCTGTGTATTCAGTCTTCTCTCCCTCTGTGTATTCAGTCTTCTCTCCTTCTGTCCCCTCTGTGTATTCAGTCTTCTCTCTCTCTGTCCCCTCTGTGTATTCAGTCTTCTCCCCCTCTGTCCCCTCTGTGTATTCAGTCTTCTCCCCCTCTGTTCCCTCTGTGTATTCAGTCTTCTCTCCCCTCTGTGTATTCAGTCTTCTCCCCCTCTGTCCCCTCTGTGTATTCAGTCTTCTCCCCCTCTGTCCCTCTGTGTATTCAGTCTTCTCCCCCTCTGTCCCCTCTGTGTATTCAGTCTTCCCCCCCTCTGTCTCCTCTGTGTATTCAGTCTTCTCCCCCTCTGTCCCTCTGTGTATTCAGTCTTCTCTCCCTCTGTCCCCTCTGTGTATTCAGTCTTCTCTCCCTCTGTCCCCTCTGTGTATTCAGTCTTCTCTCCCTCTGTCCCCTCTGTGTATTCAGTCTTCTCTCCCTCTGTCCCCTCTGTGTATTCAGTCTTCTCTCCCTCTGTCCCCTCTGTGTATTCAGTCTTCTCTCCCTCTGTCCCCTCTGTGTATTCAGTCTTCTCTCCTCTGTGTATTCAGTCTTCTCTCCCTCTGTCCCTCTGTGTATTCAGTCTTCTCTCCCTCTGTGTATTCAGTCTTCTCTCCCTCTGTGTATTCAGTCTTCTCTCCCTCTGTGTATTCAGTCTTCTCTCCCTCTGTGTATTCAGTCTTCTCTCCCTCTGTGTATTCAGTCTTCTCCCCCTCTGTCCCCTCTGTGTATCCAGTCTTCTCTCTCTCTGTCCCTCTGTGTATTCAGTCTTCTCTCTCTTTGTCCCTCTGTGTATTCAGTCTTCTCTCTCTCTGTCCCCTCTGTGTATTCAGTCTTCTCTCCCTCTGTGTATTCAGTCTTCTCTCCCTCTGTGTATTCAGTCTTCTCCCCCTCTGTCCCCTCTGTGTATCCAGTCTTCTCTCTCTCTGTCCCCTCTGTGTATTCAGTCTTCTCTCTCTCTGTGTATTCAGTCTTCTCTCCCTCTGTGTATTCAGTCTTCTCTCCCTCTGTGTATTCAGTCTTCTCTCCCTCTGTGTATTCAGTCTTCTCTCCCTCTGTGTATTCAGTCTTCTCTCCCTCTGTGTATTCAGTCTTCTCTCCCTCTGTGTATTCAGTCTTCTCTCCCTCTGTGTATTCAGTCTTCTCTCCCTCTGTGTATTCAGTCTTCTCTCCCTCTGTGTATTCAGTCTTCTCTCCCTCTGTCCCCTCTGTGTATTCAGTCTTCTCTCCCTCTGTCCCCTCTGTGTATTCAGTCTTCTCTCCCTCTGTCCCCTCTGTGTATTCAGTCTTCTCTCTCTCTGTCCCCTCTGTGTATTCAGTCTTCTCTCCCTCTGTCCCCTCTGTGTATTCAGTCTTCTCTCCCTCTGTCCCCTCTGTGTATTCAGTCTTCTCTCCCTCTGTCCCCTCTGTGTATTCAGTCTTCTCTCCCTCTGTCCCCTCTGTGTATTCAGTCTTCTCTCCCTCTGTCCCCTCTGTGTATTCAGTCTTCTCTCCCTCTGTGTATTCAGTCTTCTCTCCCTCTGTGTATTCAGTCTTCTCTCCCTCTGTGTATTCAGTCTTCTCTCCCTCTGTGTATTCAGTCTTCTCTCCCTCTGTGTATTCAGTCTTCTCTCCCTCTGTGTATTCAGTCTTCTCTCCCTCTGTCCCCTCTGTGTATTCAGTCTTCTCTCCCTCTGTCCCCTCTGTGTATTCAGTCTTCTCTCTCTCTGTCCCCTCTGTGTATTCAGTCTTCTCTCTCTCTGTCCCCTCTGTGTATTCAGTCTTCTCTCTCTCTGTCCCCTCTGTGTATTCAGTCTTCTCTCTCTCTGTCCCCTCTGTGTATTCAGTCTTCTCTCTCTCTGTCCCCTCTGTGTATTCAATCTTCTCTCTCTCTGTCCCCTCTGTGTATTCAGTCTTCTCTCCCTCTGTGTATTCAGTCTTCTCTCTCTCTGTCCCCTCTGTGTATTCAGTCTTCTCTCTCTCTGTCCCCTCTGTGTATTCAGTCTTCTCTCTCTCTGTCCCCTCTGTGTATTCAGTCTTCTCTCTCTCTGTCCCCTCTGTGTATTCAGTCTTCTCTCCCTCTGTCCCCTCTGTGTATTCAGTCTTCTCTCTCTCTGTCCCCTCTGTGTATTCAGTCTTCTCTCTCTCTGTCCCCTCTGTGTATTCAGTCTTCTCTCTCTCTGTCCCCTCTGTGTATTCAGTCTTCTCTCCCTCTGTGTATTCAGTCTTCTCTCTCTCTGTCCCCTCTGTGTATTCAGTCTTCTCTCTCTCTGTCCCCTCTGTGTATTCAGTCTTCTCTCTCTCTGTCCCCTCTGTGTATTCAGTCTTCTCTCTCTCTGTCCCCTCTGTGTATTCAGTCTTCTCTCCCTCTGTCCCCTCTGTGTATTCAGTCTTCTCTCCCTCTGTCCCCTCTGTGTATTCAGTCTTCTCTCCCTCTGTGTATTCAGTCTTCTCTCCCTCTGTGTATTCAGTCTTCTCTCCCTCTGTGTATTCAGTCTTCTCTCCCTCTGTGTATTCAGTCTTCTCTCCCTCTGTGTATTCAGTCTTCTCTCCCTCTGTGTATTCAGTCTTCTCTCCTTCTGTCCCCTCTGTGTATTCAGTCTTCTCTCTCTCTGTCCCCTCTGTGTATTCAGTCTTCTCCCCCTCTGTCCCCTCTGTGTATTCAGTCTTCTCCCCCTCTGTTCCCTCTGTGTATTCAGTCTTCTCTCCCCTCTGTGTATTCAGTCTTCTCCCCCTCTGTCCCCTCTGTGTATTCAGTCTTCTCCCCCTCTGTCCCCTCTGTGTATTCAGTCTTCTCCCCCTCTGTCCCCTCTGTGTATTCAGTCTTCCCCCCCTCTGTCCCCTCTGTGTATTCAGTCTTCTCCCCCTCTGTCCCCTCTGTGTATTCAGTCTTCTCCCCCTCTGTCCCCTCTGTGTATTCAGTCTTCTCTCCCTCTGTCCACTCTGTGTATTCAGTCTTCTCTCCCTCTGTCCCCTCTGTGTATTCAGTCTTCTCTCCCTCTGTCCCCTCTGTGTATTCAGTCTTCTCTCCCTCTGTCCCCTCTGTGTATTCAGTCTTCTCTCCCTCTGTCCCCTCTGTGTATTCAGTCTTCTCTCCTTCTGTGTATTCAGTCTTCTCTCCCTCTGTCCCCTCTGTGTATTCAGTCTTCTCTCCCTCTGTGTATTCAGTCTTCTCTCCCTCTGTGTATTCAGTCTTCTCTCCCTCTGTGTATTCAGTCTTCTCTCCCTCTGTGTATTCAGTCTTCTCTCCCTCTGTGTATTCAGTCTTCTCCCCCTCTGTCCCCTCTGTGTATCCAGTCTTCTCTCTCTCTGTCCCCTCTGTGTATTCAGTCTTCTCTCTCTTTGTCCCCTCTGTGTATTCAGTCTTCTCTCTCTCTGTCCCCTCTGTGTATTCAGTCTTCTCTCCCTCTGTGTATTCAGTCTTCTCTCCCTCTGTGTATTCAGTCTTCTCCCCCTCTGTCCCCTCTGTGTATCCAGTCTTCTCTCTCTCTGTCCCCTCTGTGTATTCAGTCTTCTCTCTCTCTGTGTATTCAGTCTTCTCTCCCTCTGTGTATTCAGTCTTCTCTCCCTCTGTGTATTCAGTCTTCTCTCCCTCTGTGTATTCAGTCTTCTCTCCCTCTGTGTATTCAGTCTTCTCTCCCTCTGTGTATTCAGTCTTCTCTCCCTCTGTGTATTCAGTCTTCTCTCCCTCTGTCCCCTCTGTGTATTCAGTCTTCTCTCCCTCTGTCCCCTCTGTGTATTCAGTCTTCTCTCCCTCTGTCCCCTCTGTGTATTCAGTCTTCTCTCTCTCTGTCCCCTCTGTGTATTCAGTCTTCTCTCCCTCTGTCCCCTCTGTGTATTCAGTCTTCTCTCCCTCTGTCCCCTCTGTGTATTCAGTCTTCTCTCCCTCTGTCCCCTCTGTGTATTCAGTCTTCTCTCCCTCTGTCCCCTCTGTGTATTCAGTCTTCTCTCCCTCTGTCCCCTCTGTGTATTCAGTCTTCTCTCCCTCTTTGTATTCAGTCTTCTCTCCCTCTGTGTATTCAGTCTTCTCTCCCTCTGTGTATTCAGTCTTCTCTCCCTCTGTCCCCTCTGTGTATTCAGTCTTCTCTCCCTCTGTGTATTCAGTCTTCTCTCCCTCTGTGTATTCAGTCTTCTCTCCCTCTGTGTATTCAGTCTTCTCTCCCTCTATCCTCTCTGTGTATTCAGTCTTCTCTCCCTCTGTGTATTCAGTCTTCTCTCCTCTGTGTATTCAGTCTTCTCTCCCTCTGTCCCCTCTGTGTATTCAGTCTTCTCTCCCTCTGTGTATTCAGTCTTCTCTCCCTCTGTCCCCTCTGTGTATTCAGTCTTCTCTCCCTCTGTGTATTCAGTCTTCTCTCCCTCTGTGTATTCAGTCTTCTCTCCCTCTGTGTATTCAGTCTTCTCTCCCTCTGTGTATTCAGACTTCTCTCCCTCTGTGTATTCAGACTTCTCTCCCTCTGTGTATTCAGTCTTCTCTCCCTCTGTATATTCAGTCTTCTCTCCCTATGTGTATTCAGTCTTCTCTCCCTCTGTCCCCTCTGTGTATTCAGTCTTCTCTCCCTCTGTGTATTCAGTCTTCTCTCCCTCTGTGTATTCAGTCTTCTCTCCCTCTGTGTATTCAGTCTTCTCTCCCTCTGTGTATTCAGTCTTCTCTCCCTCTGTGTATTCAGTCTTCTCTCTCTCTGTCCCCTCTGTGTATTCAGTCTTCTCTCCCTCTGTGTATTCAGTCTTCTCCCCCTCTGTCCCCTCTGTGTATCCAGTCTTCTCTCTCTCTGTCCCCTCTGTGTATTCAGTCTTCTCTCTCTCTGTCCCCTCTATGTATTCAGTCTTCTCTCCCTCTGTCCCCTCTGTGTATTCAGTCTTCTCTCCCTCTGTCCCCTCTGTGTATTCAGTCTTCTCCCCCTCTGTCACCTCTGTGTATTCAGTCTTCTCCCCCTCTGTGTATTCAGTCTTCTCTCCCTCTGTCCCCTCTGTTTATTCAGTCTTCTCCCCCTCTGTCCCCTCTGTGTATTCAGTCTTCTCCCCCTCTGTCCCCTCTCTGTATTCAGTCTTCCCCCCCTCTGTCCCCTCTGTGTATTCAGTCTTCTTTCCCTCTGTCCCCTCTGTGTATTCAGTCTTCTCTCCCTCTGTCCCCTCTGTGTATTCAGTCTTCTCTCCCTCTGTCCCCTCTGTGTATTCAGTCTTCTCTCCCTCTGTCCCCTCTGTGTATTCAGTCTTCTCTCCCTCTGTGTATTCAGTCTTCTCTCTCTCTGTGTATTCAGTCTTCTCTCCCTCTGTGTATTCAGTCTTCTCCCCCTCTGTCCCCTCTGTGTATTCAGTCTTCTCTCTCTCTGTCCCCTCTGTGTATTCAGTCTTCTCTCCCTCTGTGTATTCAGTCTTCTCTCCCTCTGTCCCCTCTGTGTATTCAGTCTTCTCCCCCTCTGTCCCCTCTGTGTATTCAGTCTTCTCCCCCTCTGTCCCCTCTGTGTATTCAGTCTTCTCCCCCTCTGTCCCCTCTGTGTATTCAGTCTTCTCTCCCTCTGTGTATTCAGTCTTCTCTCCCTCTGTGTATTCAGTCTTCTCTCCCTCTGTGTATTCAGTCTTCTCCCCCTCTGTCCCCTCTGTGTATTCAGTCTTCTCCCCCTCTGTCCCCTCTGTGTATTCAGTCTTCTCTCCCTCTGTCCCCTCTGTGTATTCAGTCTTCTCTCCCTCTGTCCCCTCTGTGTATTCAGTCTTCTCTCCCTCTGTCCCCTCTGTGTATTCAGTCTTCTCTCCCTCTGTCCCCTCTGTGTATTCAGTCTTCTCTCCCTCTGTCCCCTCTGTGTATTCAGTCTTCTCTCCCTCTGTCCCCTCTGTGTATTCAGTCTTCTCTCCCTCTGTCCCCTCTGTGTATTCAGTCTTCTCTCCTTCTGTGTATTCAGTCTTCTCTCCCTCTGTCCCCTCTGTGTATTCAGTCTTCTCTCCTTCTGTGTATTCAGTCTTCTCTCCCTCTGTCCCCTCTGTGTATTCAGTCTTCTCTCCCTCTGTGTATTCAGTCTTCTCTCCCTCTGTGTATTCAGTCTTCTCTCCCTCTGTGTATTCAGTCTTCTCTCCCTCTGTGTATTCAGTCTTCTCTCCCTCTGTGTATTCAGTCTTCTCTCCCTCTGTGTATTCAGTCTTCTCTCCCTCTGTGTATTCAGTCTTCTCTCCCTCTGTGTATTCAGTCTTCTCTCCCTCTGTGTATTCAGTCTTCTCTCCCTCTGTGTATTCAGTCTTCTCTCCCTCTGTCCCCTCTGTGTATTCAGTCTTCTCTCCCTCTGTCCCCTCTGTGTATTCAGTCTTCTCTCCCTCTGTCCCCTCTGTGTATTCAGTCTTCTCTCCCTCTGTCCCCTCTGTGTATTCAGTCTTCTCTCCCTCTGTCCCCTCTGTGTATTCAGTCTTCTCTCCCTCTGTCCCCTCTGTGTATTCAGTCTTCTCTCCCTCTGTCCCCTCTGTGTATTCAGTCTTCTCTCCCTCTGTGTATTCAGTCTTCTCTCCCTCTGTGTATTCAGTCTTCTCTCCCTCTGTGTATTCAGTCTTCTCTCCCTCTGTCCCCTCTGTGTATTCAGTCTTCTCTCCCTCTGTGTATTCAGTCTTCTCTCCCTCTGTATATTCAGTCTTCTCTCCCTATGTGTATTCAGTCTTCTCTCCCTCTGTGTATTCAGTCTTCTCTCCCTCTGTGTATTCAGTCTTCTCTCCCTCTGTGTATTCAGTCTTCTCTCCCTCTGTGTATTCAGTCTTCTCTCCCTCTGTGTATTCAGTCTTCTGTCCCCTCTGTGTATTCAGTCTTCTCTCTCTCTGTCCCCTCTGTGTATTCAGTCTTCTCTCCCTCTGTGTATTCAGTCTTCTCTCCCTCTGTGTATTCAGTCTTCTCCCCCTCTGTCCCCTCTGTGTATCCAGTCTTCTCTCTCTCTGTCCCCTCTGTGTATTCAGTCTTCTCTCTCTCTGTCCCCTCTATGTATTCAGTCTTCTCTCCCTCTGTCCCCTCTGTGTATTCAGTCTTCTCTCCCTCTGTCCCCTCTGTGTATTCAGTCTTCTCCCCCTCTGTCACCTCTGTGTATTCAGTCTTCTCCCCCTCTGTGTATTCAGTCTTCTCTCCCTCTGTCCCCTCTGTTTATTCAGTCTTCTCTCCCTCTGTGTATTCAGTCTTCTCTCCCTCTGTCCCCTCTGTGTATTCAGTCTTCTCTCCCTCTGTGTATTCAGTCTTCTCTCCCTCTGTGTATTCAGTCTTCTCTCCCTCTGTCCCCTCTGTGTATTCAGTCTTCTCCCCCTCTGTCCCCTCTGTGTATTCAGCCTCCTCCCCCTCTGTCCCCTCTGTGTATTCAGTCTTCTCCCCCTCTGTCCCCTCTGTGTATTCAGTCTTCTCTCTTTCTTTCCCCTCTGTGTATTCAGTCTTCTCTCTCTCTGTCCCCTCTGTGTATTCAGTCTTCTCTCCCTCTGTCCCCTCTGTGTATTCAGTCTTCTCTCCCTCTGTCCCCTCTGTGTATTCAGTCTTCTCTCCCTCTGTGTATTCAGTCTTCTCTCCCTCTGTGTATTCAGTCTTCTCTCTCTCTGTCCCCTCTGTGTATTCAGTCTTCTCTCTCTCTGTCCCCTCTGTGTATTCAGTCTTCTCTCCCTCTGTGTATTCAGTCTTCTCTCCCTCTGTGTATTCAGTCTTCTCCCCCTCTGTCCCCTCTGTGTATCCAGTCTTCTCTCTCTCTGTCCCCTCTGTGTATTCAGTCTTCTCTCTCTCTGTCCCCTCTATGTATTCAGTCTTCTCTCCCTCTGTCCCCTCTGTGTATTCAGTCTCCCCCCCCCCCTCTGTCCCCTCTGTGTATTCAGTCTTCTCTCCCTCTGTCCCCTCTGTGTATTCAGTCTTCTCCCCCTCTGTCCCCTCTGTGTATTCAGTCTTCTCTCCCTCTGTGTATTCAGTCTTCTCTCCCTCTGTGTATTCAGTCTTCTCCCCCTCTGTCCCCTCTGTGTATCCAGTCTTCTCTCTCTCTGTCCCCTCTGTGTATTCAGTCTTCTCTCTCTCTGTCCCCTCTGTGTATTCAGTCTTCTCTCCCTCTGTCCCCTCTGTGTATTCAGTCTTCTCTCCCTCTGTCCCCTCTGTGTATTCAGTCTTCTCCCCCTCTGTCACCTCTGTGTATTCAGTCTTCTCCCCCTCTGTGTATTCAGTCTTCGCTCCCTCTGTCCCCTCTGTTTATTCAGTCTTCTCTCCCTCTGTGTATTCAGTCTTCTCTCCCTCTGTCCCCTCTGTGTATTCAGTCTTCTCTCCCTCTGTGTATTCAGTCTTCTCTCCCTCTGTCCCCTCTGTGTATTCAGTCTTCTCCCCCTCTGTCCCCTCTGTGTATTCAGCCTCCTCCCTCTCTGTCCCCTCTGTGTATTCAGTCTTCTCCCCCTCTGTCCCCTCTGTGTATTCAGTCTTCTCTCTTTCTTTCCCCTCTGTGTATTCAGTCTTCTCTCTCTCTCTGTCCCCTCTGTGTATTCAGTCTTCTCTCTCTCTGTCTCCTCTGTGTATTCAGTCTTCTCTCCCTCTGTCCCCTCTGTGTATTCAGTCTTCTCCCCCTCTGTCCCCTCTGTGTATTCAGTCTTCCCCCCCTCTGTCCCCTCTGTGTATTCAGTCTTCTCTCCCTCTGTCCCCTCTGTGTATTCAGTCTTCTACCCCTCTGTCCCCTCTGTGTATTCAGTCTTCCCCCCCTCTGTCCCCTCTGTGTATTCAGTGTTCTCCCCCTCTGTCCCCTCTGTGTATTCAGTCTTCTCCCCCTCTGTCCCCTCTGTGTATTCAGTCTTCTCTCTCTCTGTCCCCTCTGTGTATTCAGTCTTCTCTCTCTCTTTCCCCTCTGTGTATTCAGTCTTCTCTCCCTCTGTCCCCTCTGTGTATTCAGTCTTCTCCCCCTCTGTCCCCTCTGTGTATTCAGTCTTCTCCCCCTCTGTCCCCTCTGTGTATTCAGTCTTCTCCCCCTCTGTCCCCTCTGTGTATTCAGTCTTCCCCCCCTCTGTCCCCTCTGTGTATTCAGTCTTCCCCCCCCTCTGTCCCCTCTGTGTATTCAGTCTTCCCCCCCCTCTGTCCCCTCTGTGTATTCAGTCTCCCCCCCCCCCCCTCTGTCCCCTCTGTGTATTCAGTCTTCTCTCCCTCTGTCCCCTCTGTGTATTCAGTCTTCTCCCCCTCTGTCCCCTCTGTGTATTCAGTCTTCCCCCCCTCTGTCCCCTCTGTGTATTCAGTCTTCCCCCCCTCTGTCCCCTCTGTGTATTCAGTCTTCCCCCCCTCTGTCCCCTCTGTGTATTCAGTCTTCTCTCCCTCTGTCCCCTCTGTGTATTTTGTCTTCTCTCCCTCTGTGTATTTTGTCTTCTCTCCCTCTGTGTATTTTGTCTTCTCTCCCTCTGTGTATTCAGTCTTCTCTCCCTCTGTGTATTCAGTCTTCTCTCCCTCTGTCCCCTCTTTGTATTCAGTCTTCTCTCCCTCTGTCCCCTCTGTGTATTCAGTCTTCTCTCCCTCTGTGTATTCAGTCTTCTCTCCCTCTGTCCCCTCTGTGTATTCAGTCTTCTCTCCCTCTGTCCCCTCTGTGTATTCAGTCTTCTCCCCCTCTATCCCCTCTATGTATTCAGTCTTCTCTCCCTCTGTCCCCTCTGTGTATTCAGTCTTCTCCCACTCTGTCACCTCTGTGTATTCAGTCTTCTCCCCCTCTGTGTATTCAGTCTTCTCTCCCTCTGTCCCCTCTGTGTATTCAGTCTTCTCCCCCTCTGTGTATTCAGTCTTCTCTCCCTCTGTCCCCTCTGTGTATTCAGTCTTCTCTCCCTCTGTGTATTCAGTCTTCTCTCCCTCTGTCCCCTCTGTGTATTCGGTCTTCTCTCCCTCTGTGTATTCGGTCTTCTCTCCCTCTGTGTATTCAGTCTTCTCTCCCTCTGTCCCCTCTGTGTATTCAGTCTTCTCTCCCTCTGTCCCCTCTGTGTATTCAGTCTTCTCCCCCTCTGTCCCCTCTGTGTATTCAGTCTTCTCCTCCCCCTCTGTCCCCTCTGTGTATTCAGTTTTCTCCCCCTCTGTCCCCTCTGTGTATTCAGTTTTCTCCCCCTCTGTCCCCTCTGTGTATTCAGTCTTCTCTCCCTCTGTCCCCTCTGTGTATTCAGTCTTCTCTCCCTCTGTGTATTCAGTCTTCTCTCCCTCTGTGTATTCAGTCTTCTCTCCCTCTGTCCCCTCTGTGTATTCAGTCTTCTCTCCCTCTGTGTATTCAGTCTTCTCTCCCTCTGTGTATTCAGTCTTCTCTCCCTCTGTCCCCTCTGTGTATTCAGTCTTCTCTCCCTCTGTGTATTCAGTCTTCTCTCCCTCTGTCCCCTCTGTGTATTCAGTCTTCTCTCCCTCTGTCCCCTCTGTGTATTCAGCCTTCTCCCCCTCTGTGTATTCAGTCTTCTCTCCCTCTGTCCCCTCTGTGTATTCAGTCTTCTCTCCCTCTGTCCCCTCTGTGTATTCAGTCTTCTCCCCCTCTGTCCCCTCTGTGTATTCAGTCTTCTCCCCGTCTGTCCCCTCTGTGTATTCAGTCTTCTCTCCCTCTGCCCCCTCTGTGTATTCAGTCTTCTCTCCCTCTGCCCCCTCTTTGTATTCAGTCTTCTCTCCCTCTGCCCCCTCTGTGTATTCAGTCTTCTCCCCCTCTGTCCCCTCTGTGTATTCAGTCTTCTCTCCCTCTGTCCCCTCTGTGTATTCAGTCTTCTCCCCCTCTGCCCCCTCTGTGTATTCAGTCTTCTCTCCCTCTGTCCCCTCTGTGTATTCAGTCTTCTCCCCCTCTGTCCCCTCTGTGTATTCAGTCTTCTCCCCCTCTGTCCCCTCTGTGTATTCAGTCTTCTCCCCCTCTGTCCCCTCTGTGTATTCAGTCTTCTCCCCCTCTGTCCCCTCTGTGTATTCAGTCTTCTCTCCCTCTGTCCCCTCTGTGTATTCAGTCTTCTCTCCCTCTGTCCCCTCTGTGTATTCAGTCTTCTCCCCCTCTGTCCCCTCTGTGTATTCAGTCTTCTCTCCCTCTGTCCCCTCTGTGTATTCAGTCTTCTCTCCCTCTCTGTATTCAGTCTTCTCTCCCTCTGTGTATTCAGTCTGCTCTCCCTCTGTCCCCTCTGTGTATTCAGTCTTCTCTCCCTCTGTCCCCTCTGTGTATTCAGTCTTCTCTCCCTCTGTCCCCTCTGTGTATTCAGTCTTCTCCCCCTCTGTGTATTCAGTCTTCTCCCCCTCTGCCCCCTCTGTGTATTCAGTCTTCTCCCCCTCTGCCCCCTCTGTGTATTCAGTCTTCTCTCCCTCTGTCCCCTCTGTGTATTCAGTCTTTTCTCCCTCTGTCCCCTCTGTGTATTCAGTCTTCTCCCCCTCTGTGTATTCAGTCTTCTCCCCCTCTGTGTATTCAGTCTTCTCTCCCTCTCTGTATTCAGTCTTCTCTCCCTCTGTGTATTCAGTCTGCTCTCCCTCTGTCCCCTCTGTGTATTCAGTCTTCTCTCCCTCTGTGTATTCGGTCTTCTCTCCCTCTGTCCCCTCTGTGTATTCGGTCTTCTCTCCCTCTGTCCCCTCTGTGTATTCAGTCTTCTCTCCCTCTGTCCCCTCTGTGTATTCAGTCTTCTCCCCCTCTGTCCCCTCTGTGTATTCAGTCTTCTCTCCCTCTGTCCCCTCTGTGTATTCAGTCTTCTCCCCCTCTGTCCCCTCTGTGTATTCAGTCTTCTCTCCCTCTGTCCCCTCTGTGTATTCAGTCTTCTCCCCCTCTGTGTATTCAGTCTTCTCCCCCTCTGCCCCCTTTGTGTATTCAGTCTTCTCCCCCTCTGCCCCCTCTGTGTATTCAGTCTTCTCTCCCTCTGTCCCCTCTGTGTATTCAGTCTTCTCTCCCTCTGTCCCCTCTGTGTATTCAGTCTTCTCTTCCTCTGTGTATTCAGTCTTCTCTCCCTCTGTGTATTCAGTCTTCTCTCCCTCTGTGTATTCAGTATTCTCTCCCTCTGTCCCCTCTGTGTATTCAGTCTTCTCCCCCTCTGTGTATTCAGTCTTCTCTCCCTCTGTCCCCTCTGTGTATTCAGTCTTCTCTCCCTCTGTGTATTCAGTCTTCTCCCCCTCTGTCCCCTCTGTGTATTCAGTCTTCTCCCCCTCTGTCCCCTCTGTGTATTCAGTCTTCTCCCCCTCTGTCCCCTCTGTGTATTCAGTCTTCTCTCCCTCTGTCCCCTCTGTGTATTCAGTCTTCTCTCCCTCTGTCCCCTCTGTGTATTCAGTCTTCTCTCCCTCTGTGTATTCAGTCTTCTCTCTCTCTGTCCCCTCTGTGTATTCAGTCTTCTCCCCCTCTGTCCCCTCTGTGTATTCAGTCTTCTCTCTCTCTCTGTCCCCTCTGTGTATTCAGTCTTCTCCCCCTCTGTCCCCTCTGTGTATTCAGTCTTCTCCCCCTCTGTCCCCTCTGTGTATTCAGTCTTCTCCCCCTCTGTCCTCTCTGTGTATTCAGCCTTCTCTCCCTCTGTCCCCTCTGTGTATTCAGTCTTCTCTCCCTCTGTGTATTCAGTCTTCTCCCCCTCTGTCCCCTCTGTGTATTCAGTCTTCTCTCCCTCTGTCCCCTCTGTGTATTCAGTCTTCTCCCCCTCTGTCCCCTCTGTGTATTCAGTCTTCCCCCCCCCTCTGTCCCCTCTGTGTATTCAGTCTTCTCCCCCTCTGCCCCCTCTGTGTATTCAGTCTTCTCTCCCTCTGTGTATTCAGTCTTCTCTCCCTCTGTGTATTCAGTCTTCTCTCCCTCTGTCCCCTCTGTGTATTCAGTCTTCTCTCCCTCTGTGTATTCAGTCTTCTCTCCCTCTGTGTATTCAGTCTTCTCTCCCTCTATCCCCTCTGTGTATTCAGTCTTCTCCCCCTCTGTCCCCTCTGTGTATTCAGTCTTCTCTCCCTCTGTCCCCTCTGTGTATTCAGTCTTCTCCCCCTCTGTCCCCTCTGTGTATTCAGTCTTCTCCCCCTCTGTGTATTCAGTCTTCTCCCCCTCTGCCCCCTCTGTGTATTCAGTCTTCTCTCCCTCTGTGTATTCGGTCTTCTCTCCCTCTGTGTATTCAGTCTTCTCTCCCTCTGTCCCCTCTGTGTATTCAGTCTTCTCTCCCTCTGTCCCCTCTGTGTATTCAGTCTTCTCTCCCTCTGTCCCCTCTGTGTATTCAGTCTTCTCTCCCTCTGTGTATTCAGTCTTCTCTCCCTCTGTGTATTCAGTCTTCTCTCCCTCTGTCCCCTCTGTGTATTCAGTCTTCTCTCCCTCTGTGTATTCAGTCTTCTCTCCCTCTGTCCCCTCTGTGTATTCAGTCTTCTCTCCCTCTGTCCCCTCTGTGTATTCAGCCTTCTCCCCCTCTGTGTATTCAGTCTTCTCTCCCTCTGTCCCCTCTGTGTATTCAGTCTTCTCTCCCTCTGTCCCCTCTGTGTATTCAGTCTTCTCCCCCTCTGTCCCCTCTGTGTATTCAGTCTTCTCCCCCTCTGTCCCCTCTGTGTATTCAGTCTTCTCTCCCTCTGTCCCCTCTGTGTATTCAGTCTTCTCCCCGTCTGTCCCCTCTGTGTATTCAGTCTTCTCTCCCTCTGCCCCCTCTGTGTATTCAGTCTTCTCTCCCTCTGCCCCCTCTTTGTATTCAGTCTTCTCTCCCTCTGCCCCCTCTGTGTATTCAGTCTTCTCCCCCTCTGTCCCCTCTGTGTATTCAGTCTTCTCCCCCTCTGTCCCCTCTGTGTATTCAGTCTTCTCTCCCTCTGCCCCCTCTGTGTATTCAGTCTTCTCCCCCTCTGTGTATTCAGTCTTCTCCCCCTCTGTCCCCTCTGTGTATTCAGTCTTCTCTCCCTCTGTCCCCTCTGTGTATTCAGTCTTCTCTCCCTCTGTCCCCTCTGTGTATTCAGTCTTCTCTCCCTCTGTCCCCTCTGTGTATTCAGTCTTCTCCCCCCTCTGTGTATTCAGTCTTCTCCCCCTCTGCCCCCTCTGTGTATTCAGTCTTCTCTCCCTCTGTCCCCTCTGTGTATTCAGTCTTCTCTCCCTCTGTCCCCTCTGTGTATTCAGTCTTCTCCCCCTATGTGTATTCAGTCTTCTCCCCCTCTGTCCCCTCTGTGTATTCAGTCTTCTCCCCCTCTGTCCCCTCTGTGTATTCAGTCTTCTCCCCCTCTGTCCCCTCTGTGTATTCAGTCTTCTCTCCCTCTGTCCCCTCTGTGTATTCAGTCTTCTCCCCCTCTGTCCCCTCTGTGTATTCAGTTTTCTCTCCCTCTGTCCCCTCTGTGTATTCAGTCTTCTCTCCCTCTGTCCCCTCTGTGTATTCAGTCTTCTCCCCCTCTGTGTATTCAGTCTGCTCTCCCTCTGTGTATTCAGTCTGCTCTCCCTCTGTGTATTCAGTCTTCTCTCCCTCTGTGTATTCAGTCTGCTCTCCCTCTGTGTATTCAGTCTGCTCTCCCTCTGTCCCCTCTGTGTATTCAGTCTTCTCTCCCTCTGTGTATTCAGTCTGCTCTCCCTCTGTCCCCTCTGTGTATTCAGTCTTCTCTCCCTCTGTCCCCTCTGTGTATTCGGTCTTCTCTCCCTCTGTCCCCTCTGTGTATTCAGTCTTCTCTCCCTCTGTGTATTCAGTCTTCTCTCCCTCTGTCCCCTCTGTGTATTCAGTCTTCTCTCCCTCTGTGTATTCAGTCTTCTCTCCCTCTGTCCCCTCTGTGTATTCAGTCTTCTCTCCCTCTGTGTATTCAGTCTTCTCTCCCTCTGCCCCCTCTGTGTATTCAGTCTTCTCTCCCTCTGTGTATTCAGTCTTCTCTCCCTCTGTGTATTCAGTCTTCTCTCCCTCTGTGTATTCAGTCTTCTCTCCCTCTGTGTATTCAGTCTTCTCTCCCTCTGTCCCCTCTGTGTATTCAGTCTTCTCTCCCTCTGTGTATTCAGTCTTCTCTCCCTCTGTGTATTCAGTCTTCTCTCCCTCTTTCCCCATCTGTGTATTCAGTCTTCTCTCTCTCTGTCCCCATCTGTGTATTCAGTCTTCTCTCTCTCTGTCCCCATCTGTGTATTCAGTCTTCTCCCCCTCTGTCCCCATCTGTGTATTCAGTCTTCTCTCTCTCTGTCCCCATCTGTGTATTCAGTCTTCTCCCCCTCTGTCCCCTCTGTGTATTCAGTCTTCTCCCCCTCTGTGTATTCAGTCTTCTCCCCCTCTGTCCCCTCTGTGTATTCAGTCTTCTCCCCCTCTGTCCCCTCTGTGTATTCAGTCTTCTCTCCCTCTGTCCCCTCTGTGTATTCAGTCTTCTCTCCCTCTTTCCCCATCTGTGTATTCAGTCTTCTCTCTCTCTGTCCCCATCTGTGTATTCAGTCTTCTCTCTCTCTGTCCCCATCTGTGTATTCAGTCTTCTCTCTCTCTGTCCCCATCTGTGTATTCAGTCTTCTCCCCCTCTGTCCCCTCTGTGTATTCAGTCTTCTCCCCCTCTGTGTATTCAGTCTTCTCCCCCTCTGTCCCCTCTGTGTATTCAGTCTTCTCCCCCTCTGTCCCCTCTGTGTATTCAGTCTTCTCTCCCTCTGTCCCCTCTGTGTATTCAGTCTTCTCTCCCTCTGTGTATTCAGTCTTCTCCCCCTCTGTCCCCTCTGTGTATTCAGTCTTCTCCCCCTCTGTCCCCTCTGTGTATTCAGTCTTCTCCCCCTCTGTCCCCTCTGTGTATTCAGTCTTCTCTCCCTCTGTCCCCTCTGTGTGTTCAGTCTTCTCTCCCTCTGTGTATTCAGTCTTCTCTCCCTCTGTCCCCTCTGTGTGTTCAGTCTTCTCTCCCTCTGTGTATTCAGTCTTCTCCCCCTCTGTCCCCTCTGTGTATTCAGTCTTCTCCCCCTCTGTCCCCTCTGTGTATTCAGTCTTCTCTCCCTCTGCCCCTCTGTGTATTCAGTCTTCTCTCCCTCTGTCCCCTCTGTGTATTCAGTCTTCTCCCCCCTCTGTCCCCTCTGTGTATTCAGTCTTCTCCCCCTCTGTGTATTCAGTCTTCTCTCCCTCTGTCCCCTCTGTGTATTCAGTCTTCTCTCCCTCTGTCCCCTCTGTGTATTCAGTCTTCTCTCCCTCTGCCCCCTCTGTGTATTCAGTCTTCTCCCCCTCTGTGTATTCAGTCTTCTCCCCCTCTGTCCCCTCTGTGTATTCAGTCTTCTCTCCCTCTGTCCCCTTTGTGTATTCAGTCTTCTCCCCCTCTGTCCCCTCTGTGTATTCAGTCTTCTCTCCCTCTGTGTATTCAGTCTTCTCCCCCTCTGTCCCCTCTGTGTATTCAGTCTTCTCTCCCTCTGTGTATTCAGTCTTCTCTCTCTCTGTCCCCTCTGTGTATTCAGTCTTCTCTCTCTCTGTCCCCTCTGTGTATTCAGTCTTCTCTCCCTCTGTGTATTCAGTCTTCTCTCCCTCTGTGTATTCAGTCTTCTCTCCCTCTGTGTATTCAGTCTTCTCTCCCTCTGTCCCCTCTGTGTATTCAGTCTTCTCTCCCTCTGTCCCCTCTGTGTATTCAGTCTTCTCCCCCTCTGTCCCCTCTGTGTATTCAGTCTTCTCCCCCTCTGTCCCCTCTGTGTATTCAGTCTTCTCTCCCTTTGTCCCCTCTGTGTATTCCGTCTTCTCCCCCTCTGTCCTCTCTGTGTATTCAGTCTTCTCTCCCTCTGTGTATTCAGTCTTCTCTCCCTCTGTGTATTCAGTCTTCTCTCCCTCTGTGTATTCAGTCTTCTCTCCCTCTGTCCCCTCTGTGTATTCAGTCTTCTCTCCCTCTGTCCCCTCTGTGTATTCAGTCTTCTCTCCCTCTGTCCCCTCTGTGTATTCAGTCTTCTCTCTCTCTGTCCCCTCTGTGTATTCAGTCTTCTCTCCCTCTGTCCCCTCTGTGTATTCAGTCTTCTCTCCCTCTGTCCCCTCTGTGTATTCAGTCTTCTCTCCCTCTGTCCCCTCTGTGTATTCAGTCTTCTCTCCCTCTGTCCCCTCTGTGTATTCAGTCTTCTCTCCCTCTGTCCCCTCTGTGTATTCAGTCTTCTCTCCCTCTGTGTATTCAGTCTTCTCTCCCTCTGTGTATTCAGTCTTCTCTCCCTCTGTGTATTCAGTCTTCTCTCCCTCTGTGTATTCAGTCTTCTCTCCCTCTGTCCCCTCTGTGTATTCAGTCTTCTCTCCCTCTGTGTATTCAGTCTTCTCTCCCTCTGTGTATTCAGTCTTCTCTCCCTCTGTGTATTCAGTCTTCTCTCCCTCTATCCTCTCTGTGTATTCAGTCTTCTCTCCCTCTGTGTATTCAGTCTTCTCTCCCTCTGTGTATTCAGTCTTCTCTCCCTCTGTCCCCTCTGTGTATTCAGTCTTCTCTCCCTCTGTGTATTCAGTCTTCTCTCCCTCTGTCCCCTCTGTGTATTCAGTCTTCTCTCCCTCTGTGTATTCAGTCTTCTCTCCCTCTGTGTATTCAGTCTTCTCTCCCTCTGTGTATTCAGTCTTCTCTCCCTCTGTGTATTCAGTCTTCTCTCCCTCTGTCCCCTCTGTGTATTCAGTCTTCTCTCCCTCTGTCCCCTCTGTGTATTCAGTCTTCTCTCCCTCTGTGTATTCAGTCTTCTCTCCCTCTGTGTATTCAGTCTTCTCTCCCTCTGTGTATTCAGTCTTCTCTCCCTCTGTGTATTCAGACTTCTCTCCCTCTGTGTATTCAGACTTCTCTCCCTCTGTGTATTCAGTCTTCTCTCCCTCTGTATATTCAGTCTTCTCTCCCTATGTGTATTCAGTCTTCTCTCCCTCTGTCCCCTCTGTGTATTCAGTCTTCTCTCCCTCTGTGTATTCAGTCTTCTCTCCCTCTGTGTATTCAGTCTTCTCTCCCTCTGTGTATTCAGTCTTCTCTCCCTCTGTGTATTCAGTCTTCTCTCCCTCTGTGTATTCAGTCTTCTCTCTCTCTGTCCCCTCTGTGTATTCAGTCTTCTCTCCCTCTGTGTATTCAGTCTTCTCTCCCTCTGTGTATTCAGTCTTCTCCCCCTCTGTCCCCTCTGTGTATCCAGTCTTCTCTCTCTCTGTCCCCTCTGTGTATTCAGTCTTCTCTCTCTCTGTCCCCTCTATGTATTCAGTCTTCTCTCCCTCTGTCCCCTCTGTGTATTCAGTCTTCTCTCCCTCTGTCCCCTCTGTGTATTCAGTCTTCTCCCCCTCTGTCACCTCTGTGTATTCAGTCTTCTCCCCCTCTGTGTATTCAGTCTTCTCTCCCTCTGTCCCCTCTGTTTATTCAGTCTTCTCCCCCTCTGTCCCCTCTGTGTATTCAGTCTTCTCCCCCTCTGTCCCCTCTGTGTATTCAGTCTTCCCCCCCTCTGTCCCCTCTGTGTATTCAGTCTTCTCTCCCTCTGTCCCCTCTGTGTATTCAGTCTTCTCTCCCTCTGTCCCCTCTGTGTATTCAGTCTTCTCTCCCTCTGTCCCCTCTGTGTATTCAGTCTTCTCTCCCTCTGTCCCCTCTGTGTATTCAGTCTTCTCTCCCTCTGTGTATTCAGTCTTCTCTCCCTCTGTGTATTCAGTCTTCTCTCCCTCTGTGTATTCAGTCTTCTCTCCCTCTGTGTATTCAGTCTTCTCCCCCTCTGTCCCCTCTGTGTATTCAGTCTTCTCTCTCTCTGTCCCCTCTGTGTATTCAGTCTTCTCTCCCTCTGTGTATTCAGTCTTCTCTCCCTCTGTCCCCTCTGTGTATTCAGTCTTCTCCCCCTCTGTCCCCTCTGTGTATTCAGTCTTCTCCCCCTCTGTCCCCTCTGTGTATTCAGTCTTCTCCCCCTCTGTCCCCTCTGTGTATTCAGTCTTCTCTCCCTCTGTGTATTCAGTCTTCTCTCCCTCTGTGTATTCAGTCTTCTCTCCCTCTGTGTATTCAGTCTTCTCCCCCTCTGTCCCCTCTGTGTATTCAGTCTTCTCCCCCTCTGTCCCCTCTGTGTATTCAGTCTTCTCCCCCTCTGTCCCCTCTGTGTATTCAGTCTTCTCCCCCTCTGTTCCCTCTGTGTATTCAGTCTTCTCTCCCTCTGTCCCCTCTGTGTATTCAGTCTTCTCCCCCTCTGTCCCCTCTGTGTATTCAGTCTTCTCTCCCTCTGTCCCCTCTGTGTATTCAGTCTTCCCCCCTCTGTCCCCTCTGTGTATTCAGTCTTCTCCCCCTCTGTCCCCTCTGTGTATTCAGTCTTCTCTCCCTCTGTCCCCTCTGTGTATTCAGTCTTCTCTCCCTCTGTCCCCTCTGTGTATTCAGTCTTCTCTCCCTCTGTCCCCTCTGTGTATTCAGTCTTCTCTCCCTCTGTCCCCTCTGTGTATTCAGTCTTCTCTCCCTCTGTCCCCTCTGTGTATTCAGTCTTCTCTCCCTCTGTCCCCTCTGTGTATTCAGTCTTCTCTCCCTCTGTCCCCTCTGTGTATTCAGTCTTCTCTCCCTCTGTCCCCTCTGTGTATTCAGTCTTCTCTCCCTCTGTCCCCTCTGTGTATTCAGTCTTCTCTCCCTCTGTCCCCTCTGTGTATTCAGTCTTCTCTCCCTCTGTCCCCTCTGTGTATTCAGTCTTCTCTCCCTCTGTCCCCTCTGTGTATTCAGTCTTCTCTCCCTCTGTCCCCTCTGTGTATTCAGTCTTCTCTCCCTCTGTCCCCTCTGTGTATTCAGTCTTCTCTCCCTCTGTCCCCTCTGTGTATTCAGTCTTCTCTCCCTCTGTCCCCTCTGTGTATTCAGTCTTCTCTCCTTCTGTGTATTCAGTCTTCTCTCCCTCTGTCCCCTCTGTGTATTCAGTCTTCTCTCCCTCTGTGTATTCAGTCTTCTCTCCCTCTGTGTATTCAGTCTTCTCTCCCTCTGTGTATTCAGTCTTCTCTCCCTCTGTCCCCTCTGTGTATTCAGTCTTCTCTCTCTCTGTCCCCTCTGTGTATTCAGTCTTCTCTCCCTCTGTCCCCTCTGTGTATTCAGTCTTCTCTCCCTCTGTCCCCTCTGTGTATTCAGTCTTCTCTCCCTCTGTCCCCTCTGTGTATTCAGTCTTCTCTCCCTCTGTGTATTCACTCTTCTCTCCCTCTGTGTATTCAGTCTTCTCTCCCTCTGTCCCCTCTGTGTATTCAGTCTTCTCTCCCTCTGTGTATTCAGTCTTCTCTCCCTCTGTGTATTCAGGCTTCTCTCCCTCTGTGTATTCAGTCTTCTCTCCCTCTGTATATTCAGTCTTCTCTCCCTATGTGTATTCAGTCTTCTCTCCCTCTGTGTATTCAGTCTTCTCTCCCTCTGTGTATTCAGTCTTCTCTCCCTCTGTGTATTCAGTCTTCTCTCCCTCTGTGTATTCAGTCTTCTCTCCCTCTGTGTATTCAGTCTTCTCTCCCTCTGTGTATTCAGTCTTCTCTCCCTCTGTGTATTCAGTCTTCTCTCTCTCTGTCCCCTCTGTGTATTCAGTCTTCTCTCTCTCTGTCCCCTCTGTGTATTCAGTCTTCTCTCTCTCTGTCCCCTCTGTGTATTCAGTCTTCTCTCCCTCTGTGTATTCAGTCTTCTCCCCCTCTGTCCCCTCTGTGTATCCAGTCTTCTCTCTCTCTGTCCCCTCTGTGTATTCAGTCTTCTCTCTCTCTGTCCCCTCTATGTATTCAGTCTTCTCTCCCTCTGTCCCCTCTGTGTATTCAGTCTTCTCTCCCTCTGTCCCCTCTGTGTATTCAGTCTTCTCCCCCTCTGTCACCTCTGTGTATTCAGTCTTCTCCCCCTCTGTGTATTCAGTCTTCTCTCCCTCTGTCCCCTCTGTTTATTCAGTCTTCTCTCCCTCTGTGTATTCAGTCTTCTCTCCCTCTGTCCCCTCTGTGTATTCAGTCTTCTCTCCCTCTGTGTATTCAGTCTTCTCTCCCTCTGTGTATTCAGTCTTCTCTCCCTCTGTCCCCTCTGTGTATTCAGTCTTCTCCCCCTCTGTCCCCTCTGTGTATTCAGCCTCCTCCCCCTCTGTCCCCTCTGTGTATTCAGTCTTCTCCCCCTCTGTCCCCTCTGTGTATTCAGTCTTCTCTCTTTCTTTCCCCTCTGTGTATTCAGTCTTCTCTCTCTCTGTCCCCTCTGTGTATTCAGTCTTCTCTCCCTCTGTCCCCTCTGTGTATTCAGTCTTCTCTCCCTCTGTCCCCTCTGTGTATTCAGTCTTCTCTCCCTCTGTGTATTCAGTCTTCTCTCCCTCTGTGTATTCAGTCTTCTCTCTCTCTGTCCCCTCTGTGTATTCAGTCTTCTCTCTCTCTGTCCCCTCTGTGTATTCAGTCTTCTCTCCCTCTGTGTATTCAGTCTTCTCTCCCTCTGTGTATTCAGTCTTCTCCCCCTCTGTCCCCTCTGTGTATCCAGTCTTCTCTCTCTCTGTCCCCTCTGTGTATTCAGTCTTCTCTCTCTCTGTCCCCTCTATGTATTCAGTCTTCTCTCCCTCTGTCCCCTCTGTGTATTCAGTCTCCCCCCCCCCCCTCTGTCCCCTCTGTGTATTCAGTCTTCTCTCCCTCTGTCCCCTCTGTGTATTCAGTCTTCTCTCCCTCTGTCCCCTCTGTGTATTCAGTCTTCTCCCCCTCTGTCCCCTCTGTGTATTCAGTCTTCTCTCCC
The DNA here is from genome assembly GCF_042186555.1 of Aquarana catesbeiana. NCBI lineage: Eukaryota > Metazoa > Chordata > Amphibia > Anura > Ranidae > Aquarana > Aquarana catesbeiana. The sequence goes on from NC_133329.1 coordinate 58,475,468, forward strand.
TCTGTGTATTCAGTCTTCTCTCCCTCTGTGTATTCAGTCTTCTCCCCCTCTGTCCCCTCTGTGTATCCAGTCTTCTCTCTCTCTGTCCCCTCTGTGTATTCAGTCTTCTCTCTCTCTGTCCCCTCTGTGTATTCAGTCTTCTCTCCCTCTGTCCCCTCTGTGTATTCAGTCTTCTCTCCCTCTGTCCCCTCTGTGTATTCAGTCTTCTCCCCCTCTGTCACCTCTGTGTATTCAGTCTTCTCCCCCTCTGTGTATTCAGTCTTCGCTCCCTCTGTCCCCTCTGTTTATTCAGTCTTCTCTCCCTCTGTGTATTCAGTCTTCTCTCCCTCTGTCCCCTCTGTGTATTCAGTCTTCTCTCCCTCTGTGTATTCAGTCTTCTCTCCCTCTGTCCCCTCTGTGTATTCAGTCTTCTCCCCCTCTGTCCCCTCTGTGTATTCAGCCTCCTCCCCCTCTGTCCCCTCTGTGTATTCAGTCTTCTCCCCCTCTGTCCCCTCTGTGTATTCAGTCTTCTCTCTTTCTTTCCCCTCTGTGTATTCAGTCTTCTCTCTCTCTCTGTCCCCTCTGTGTATTCAGTCTTCTCTCTCTCTGTCTCCTCTGTGTATTCAGTCTTCTCTCCCTCTGTCCCCTCTGTGTATTCAGTCTTCTCCCCCTCTGTCCCCTCTGTGTATTCAGTCTTCCCCCCCTCTGTCCCCTCTGTGTATTCAGTCTTCTCTCCCTCTGTCCCCTCTGTGTATTCAGTCTTCTACCCCTCTGTCCCCTCTGTGTATTCAGTCTTCCCCCCCTCTGTCCCCTCTGTGTATTCAGTGTTCTCCCCCTCTGTCCCCTCTGTGTATTCAGTCTTCTCCCCCTCTGTCCCCTCTGTGTATTCAGTCTTCTCTCTCTCTGTCCCCTCTGTGTATTCAGTCTTCTCTCTCTCTTTCCCCTCTGTGTATTCAGTCTTCTCTCCCTCTGTCCCCTCTGTGTATTCAGTCTTCTCCCCCTCTGTCCCCTCTGTGTATTCAGTCTTCTCCCCCTCTGTCCCCTCTGTGTATTCAGTCTTCTCCCCCTCTGTCCCCTCTGTGTATTCAGTCTTCCCCCCCTCTGTCCCCTCTGTGTATTCAGTCTTCCCCCCCTCTGTCCCCTCTGTGTATTCAGTCTTCCCCCCCCTCTGTCCCCTCTGTGTATTCAGTCTCCCCCCCCCCCCCTCTGTCCCCTCTGTGTATTCAGTCTTCTCTCCCTCTGTCCCCTCTGTGTATTCAGTCTTCTCCCCCTCTGTCCCCTCTGTGTATTCAGTCTTCCCCCCCTCTGTCCCCTCTGTGTATTCAGTCTTCCCCCCCTCTGTCCCCTCTGTGTATTCAGTCTTCCCCCCCTCTGTCCCCTCTGTGTATTCAGTCTTCCCCCCCTCTGTCCCCTCTGTGTATTCAGTCTTCTCTCCCTCTGTCCCCTCTGTGTATTTTGTCTTCTCTCCCTCTGTGTATTCAGTCTTCTCCCCCTCTGTGTATTCAGTCTTCTCTCCCTCTGTCCCCTCTGTGTATTCAGTCTTCTCTCCCTCTGTGTATTCAGTCTTCTCCCCCTCTGTCCCCTCTGTGTATTCAGTCTTCTCCCCCTCTGTCCCCTCTGTGTATTCAGTCTTCCCCCCCTCTGTCCCCTCTGTGTATTCAGTCTTCTCTCCCTCTGTCCCCTCTGTGTATTTTGTCTTCTCTCCCTCTGTGTATTCAGTCTTCTCCCCCTCTGTGTATTCAGTCTTCTCTCCCTCTGTCCCCTCTGTGTATTCAGTCTTCTCTCCCTCTGTGTATTCAGTCTTCTCCCCCTCTGTCCCCTCTGTGTATTCAGTCTTCTCCCCCTCTGTCCCCTCTGTGTATTCAGTCTTCTCCCCCTCTGTCCCCTCTGTGTATTCAGTCTTCTCTCCCTCTGTCCCCTCTGTGTATTCAGTCTTCCCCCCCTCTGTCCCCTCTGTGTATTCAGTCTTCTCTCCCTCTGTCCCCTCTGTGTATTTTGTCTTCTCTCCCTCTGTGTATTTTGTCTTCTCTCCCTCTGTGTATTTTGTCTTCTCTCCCTCTGTGTATTCAGTCTTCTCTCCCTCTGTGTATTCAGTCTTCTCTCCCTCTGTCCCCTCTTTGTATTCAGTCTTCTCTCCCTCTGTCCCCTCTGTGTATTCAGTCTTCTCTCCCTCTGTGTATTCAGTCTTCTCTCCCTCTGTCCCCTCTGTGTATTCAGTCTTCTCTCCCTCTGTCCCCTCTGTGTATTCAGTCTTCTCCCCCTCTATCCCCTCTATGTATTCAGTCTTCTCTCCCTCTGTCCCCTCTGTGTATTCAGTCTTCTCCCCCTCTGTCACCTCTGTGTATTCAGTCTTCTCCCCCTCTGTGTATTCAGTCTTCTCTCCCTCTGTCCCCTCTGTGTATTCAGTCTTCTCCCCCTCTGTGTATTCAGTCTTCTCTCCCTCTGTCCCCTCTGTGTATTCAGTCTTCTCTCCCTCTGTGTATTCAGTCTTCTCTCCCTCTGTCCCCTCTGTGTATTCGGTCTTCTCTCCCTCTGTGTATTCGGTCTTCTCTCCCTCTGTGTATTCAGTCTTCTCTCCCTCTGTCCCCTCTGTGTATTCAGTCTTCTCTCCCTCTGTCCCCTCTGTGTATTCAGTCTTCTCCCCCTCTGTCCCCTCTGTGTATTCAGTCTTCTCCTCCCCCTCTGTCCCCTCTGTGTATTCAGTTTTCTCCCCCTCTGTCCCCTCTGTGTATTCAGTTTTCTCCCCCTCTGTCCCCTCTGTGTATTCAGTCTTCTCTCCCTCTGTCCCCTCTGTGTATTCAGTCTTCTCTCCCTCTGTCCCCTCTGTGTATTCAGTCTTCTCTCCCTCTGTGTATTCAGTCTTCTCTCCCTCTGTGTATTCAGTCTTCTCTCCCTCTGTCCCCTCTGTGTATTCAGTCTTCTCTCCCTCTGTGTATTCAGTCTTCTCTCCCTCTGTGTATTCAGTCTTCTCTCCCTCTGTGTATTCAGTCTTCTCTCCCTCTGTCCCCTCTGTGTATTCAGTCTTCTCTCCCTCTGTCCCCTCTGTGTATTCAGTCTTCTCTCCCTCTGTCCCCTCTGTGTATTCAGCCTTCTCCCCCTCTGTGTATTCAGTCTTCTCTCCCTCTGTCCCCTCTGTGTATTCAGTCTTCTCCCCCTCTGTCCCCTCTGTGTATTCAGTCTTCTCCCCCTCTGTCCCCTCTGTGTATTCAGTCTTCTCTCCCTCTGTCCCCTCTGTGTATTCAGTCTTCTCCCCGTCTGTCCCCTCTGTGTATTCAGTCTTCTCTCCCTCTGCCCCCTCTGTGTATTCAGTCTTCTCTCCCTCTGCCCCCTCTTTGTATTCAGTCTTCTCTCCCTCTGCCCCCTCTGTGTATTCAGTCTTCTCCCCCTCTGTCCCCTCTGTGTATTCAGTCTTCTCTCCCTCTGTCCCCTCTGTGTATTCAGTCTTCTCCCCCTCTGCCCCCTCTGTGTATTCAGTCTTCTCCCCCTCTGCCCCCTCTGTGTATTCAGTCTTCTCTCCCTCTGTCCCCTCTGTGTATTCAGTCTTCTCCCCCTCTGTCCCCTCTGTGTATTCAGTCTTCTCCCCCTCTGTCCCCTCTGTGTATTCAGTCTTCTCCCCCTCTGTCCCCTCTGTGTATTCAGTCTTCTCCCCCTCTGTCCCCTCTGTGTATTCAGTCTTCTCTCCCTCTGTCCCCTCTGTGTATTCAGTCTTCTCCCCCTCTGTCCCCTCTGTGTATTCAGTCTTCTCCCCCTCTGTCCCCTCTGTGTATTCAGTCTTCTCTCCCTCTGTCCCCTCTGTGTATTCAGTCTTCTCTCCCTCTCTGTATTCAGTCTTCTCTCCCTCTGTGTATTCAGTCTGCTCTCCCTCTGTCCCCTCTGTGTATTCAGTCTTCTCTCCCTCTGTGTATTCGGTCTTCTCTCCCTCTGTCCCCTCTGTGTATTCGGTCTTCTCTCCCTCTGTCCCCTCTGTGTATTCAGTCTTCTCTCCCTCTGTCCCCTCTGTGTATTCAGTCTTCTCTCCCTCTGTCCCCTCTGTGTATTCAGTCTTCTCCCCCTCTGTCCCCTCTGTGTATTCAGTCTTCTCTCCCTCTGTCCCCTCTGTGTATTCAGTCTTCTCCCCCTCTGTCCCCTCTGTGTATTCAGTCTTCTCTCCCTCTGTCCCCTCTGTGTATTCAGTCTTCTCCCCCTCTGTGTATTCAGTCTTCTCCCCCTCTGCCCCCTCTGTGTATTCAGTCTTCTCTCCCTCTGTCCCCTCTGTGTATTCAGTCTTCTCTCCCTCTGTCCCCTCTGTGTATTCAGTCTTCTCCCCCTCTGTCCCCTCTGTGTATTCAGTCTTCTCTCCCTCTGTCCCCTCTGTGTATTCAGTCTTCTCCCCCTCTGTCCCCTCTGTGTATTCAGTCTTCTCTCCCTCTGTCCCCTCTGTGTATTCAGTCTTCTCCCCCTCTGCCCCCTCTGTGTATTCAGTCTTCTCCCCCTCTGCCCCCTCTGTGTATTCAGTCTTCTCCCCCTCTGCCCCCTCTGTGTATTCAGTCTTCTCCCCCTCTGCCCCCTCTGTGTATTCAGTCTTCTCTCCCTCTGTCCCCTCTGTGTATTCAGTCTTCTCCCCCTCTGTCCCCTCTGTGTATTCAGTCTTCTCCCCCTCTGTCCCCTCTGTGTATTCAGTCTTCTCCCCCTCTGTCCCCTCTGTGTATTCAGTCTTCTCTCCCTCTGTCCCCTCTGTGTATTCAGTCTTCTCTTCCTCTGTGTATTCAGTCTTCTCTCCCTCTGTGTATTCAGTCTTCTCTCCCTCTGTGTATTCAGTATTCTCTCCCTCTGTCCCCTCTGTGTATTCAGTCTTCTCCCCCTCTGTCCCCTCTGTGTATTCAGTCTTCTCCCCCTCTGTGTATTCAGTCTTCTCTCCCTCTGTCCCCTCTGTGTATTCAGTCTTCTCTCCCTCTGTGTATTCAGTCTTCTCCCCCTCTGTCCCCTCTGTGTATTCAGTCTTCTCCCCCTCTGTCCCCTCTGTGTATTCAGTCTTCTCCCCCTCTGTCCCCTCTGTGTATTCAGTCTTCTCTCCCTCTGTCCCCTCTGTGTATTCAGTCTTCTCTCCCTCTGTCCCCTCTGTGTATTCAGTCTTCTCTCCCTCTGTGTATTCAGTCTTCTCTCTCTCTGTCCCCTCTGTGTATTCAGTCTTCTCCCCCTCTGTCCCCTCTGTGTATTCAGTCTTCTCTCTCTCTCTGTCCCCTCTGTGTATTCAGTCTTCTCCCCCTCTGTCCCCTCTGTGTATTCAGTCTTCTCCCCCTCTGTCCCCTCTGTGTATTCAGTCTTCTCCCCCTCTGTCCTCTCTGTGTATTCAGCCTTCTCTCCCTCTGTCCCCTCTGTGTATTCAGTCTTCTCTCCCTCTGTGTATTCAGTCTTCTCCCCCTCTGTCCCCTCTGTGTATTCAGTCTTCTCTCCCTCTGTCCCCTCTGTGTATTCAGTCTTCTCCCCCTCTGTCCCCTCTGTGTATTCAGTCTTCTCCCCCTCTGCCCCCTCTGTGTATTCAGTCTTCTCTCCCTCTGTGTATTCAGTCTTCTCTCCCTCTGTGTATTCAGTCTTCTCTCCCTCTGTCCCCTCTGTGTATTCAGTCTTCTCTCCCTCTGTGTATTCAGTCTTCTCTCCCTCTGTGTATTCAGTCTTCTCTCCCTCTATCCCCTCTGTGTATTCAGTCTTCTCCCCCTCTGTCCCCTCTGTGTATTCAGTCTTCTCTCCCTCTGTCCCCTCTGTGTATTCAGTCTTCTCCCCCTCTGTCCCCTCTGTGTATTCAGTCTTCTCCCCCTCTGTGTATTCAGTCTTCTCCCCCTCTGCCCCCTCTGTGTATTCAGTCTTCTCTCCCTCTGTGTATTCGGTCTTCTCTCCCTCTGTGTATTCAGTCTTCTCTCCCTCTGTCCCCTCTGTGTATTCAGTCTTCTCTCCCTCTGTCCCCTCTGTGTATTCAGTCTTCTCTCCCTCTGTCCCCTCTGTGTATTCAGTCTTCTCTCCCTCTGTCCCCTCTGTGTATTCAGTCTTCTCTCCCTCTGTCCCCTCTGTGTATTCAGTCTTCTCCCCCTCTGTGTATTCAGCCTTCTCCCCCTCTGTGTATTCAGCCTTCTCCCCCTCTGTGTATTCAGTCTTCTCTCCCTCTGTCCCCTCTGTGTATTCAGTCTTCTCCCCCTCTGTCCCCTCTGTGTATTCAGTCTTCTCTCCCTCTGCCCCCTCTGTGTATTCAGTCTTCTCTCCCTCTGCCCCCTCTGTGTATTCAGTCTTCTCTCCCTCTGTCCCCTCTGTGTATTCAGTCTTCTCCCCCTCTGTGTATTCAGCCTTCTCCCCCTCTGTGTATTCAGCCTTCTCCCCCTCTGTGTATTCAGTCTTCTCTCCCTCTGTCCCCTCTGTGTATTCAGTCTTCTCCCCCTCTGTCCCCTCTGTGTATTCAGTCTTCTCTCCCTCTGCCCCCTCTGTGTATTCAGTCTTCTCTCCCTCTGCCCCCTCTGTGTATTCAGTCTTCTCTCCCTCTGTGTTTTCAGTCTTCTCTCCCTCTGTCCCCTCTGTGTATTCAGTCTTCTCTCCCTCTGTCCCCTCTGTGTATTCAGTCTTCTCTCCCTCTGTCCCCTCTGTGTATTCAGTCTTCTCTCCCTCTGTCCCCTCTGTGTATTCAGTCTTCTCTCCCTCTGTCCCCTCTGTGTATTCAGTCTTCTCTCCCTCTGTCCCCTCTGTGTATTCAGTCTTCTCTCCCTCTGTCCCCTCTGTGTATTCAGTCTTCTCCCCCTCTGTCCCCTCTGTGTATTCAGTCTTCTCTCCCTCTGCCCCCTCTGTGTATTCAGTCTTCTCCCCCTCTGTGTATTCAGTCTTCTCCCCCTCTGTCCCCTCTGTGTATTCAGTCTTCTCTCCCTCTGTCCCCTCTGTGTATTCAGTCTTCTCTCCCTCTGTCCCCTCTGTGTATTCAGTCTTCTCTCCCTCTGTCCCCTCTGTGTATTCAGTCTTCTCCCCCTCTGTGTATTCAGTCTTCTCCCCCTCTGCCCCCTCTGTGTATTCAGTCTTCTCTCCCTCTGTCCCCTCTGTGTATTCAGTCTTCTCTCCCTCTGTCCCCTCTGTGTATTCAGTCTTCTCCCCCTATGTGTATTCAGTCTTCTCCCCCTCTGTCCCCTCTGTGTATTCAGTCTTCTCCCCCTCTGTCCCCTCTGTGTATTCAGTCTTCTCCCCCTCTGTCCCCTCTGTGTATTCAGTCTTCTCTCCCTCTGTCCCCTCTGTGTATTCAGTCTTCTCCCCCTCTGTCCCCTCTGTGTATTCAGTCTTCTCTCCCTCTGTCCCCTCTGTGTATTCAGTCTTCTCTCCCTCTGTCCCCTCTGTGTATTCAGTCTTCTCCCCCTCTGTGTATTCAGTCTGCTCTCCCTCTGTGTATTCAGTCTGCTCTCCCTCTGTGTATTCAGTCTTCTCTCCCTCTGTGTATTCAGTCTGCTCTCCCTCTGTGTATTCAGTCTGCTCTCCCTCTGTCCCCTCTGTGTATTCAGTCTTCTCTCCCTCTGTGTATTCAGTCTGCTCTCCCTCTGTCCCCTCTGTGTATTCAGTCTTCTCTCCCTCTGTCCCCTCTGTGTATTCAGTCTTCTCTCCCTCTGTGTATTCGGTCTTCTCTCCCTCTGTCCCCTCTGTGTATTCAGTCTTCTCTCCCTCTGTGTATTCAGTCTTCTCTCCCTCTGTCCCCTCTGTGTATTCAGTCTTCTCTCCCTCTGTGTATTCAGTCTTCTCTCCCTCTGTTCCCTCTGTGTATTCAGTCTTCTCTCCCTCTGTGTATTCAGTCTTCTCTCCCTCTGCCCCCTCTGTGTATTCAGTCTTCTCTCCCTCTGTGTATTCAGTCTTCTCTCCCTCTGTGTATTCAGTCTTCTCTCCCTCTGTCCCCTCTGTGTATTCAGTCTTCTCTCCCTCTGTGTATTCAGTCTTCTCTCCCTCTGTGTATTCAGTCTTCTCTCCCTCTTTCCCCATCTGTGTATTCAGTCTTCTCTCTCTCTGTCCCCATCTGTGTATTCAGTCTTCTCTCTCTCTGTCCCCATCTGTGTATTCAGTCTTCTCCCCCTCTGTCCCCATCTGTGTATTCAGTCTTCTCTCTCTCTGTCCCCATCTGTGTATTCAGTCTTCTCCCCCTCTGTCCCCTCTGTGTATTCAGTCTTCTCTCCCTCTGTGTATTCAGTCTTCTCCCCCTCTGTCCCCTCTGTGTATTCAGTCTTCTCTCCCTCTGTCCCCTCTGTGTATTCAGTCTTCTCTCCCTCTTTCCCCATCTGTGTATTCAGTCTTCTCTCTCTCTGTCCCCATCTGTGTATTCAGTCTTCTCTCTCTCTGTCCCCATCTGTGTATTCTTTCTTCTCTCTCTCTGTCCCCATCTGTGTATTCAGTCTTCTCCCCCTCTGTCCCCTCTGTGTATTCAGTCTTCTCCCCCTCTGTGTATTCAGTCTTCTCCCCCTCTGTCCCCTCTGTGTATTCAGTCTTCTCCCCCTCTGTCCCCTCTGTGTATTCAGTCTTCTCTCCCTCTGTCCCCTCTGTGTATTCAGTCTTCTCTCCCTCTGTGTATTCAGTCTTCTCCCCCTCTGTCCCCTCTGTGTATTCAGTCTTCTCCCCCTCTGTCCCCTCTGTGTATTCAGTCTTCTCCCCCTCTGTCCCCTCTGTGTATTCAGTCTTCTCTCCCTCTGTCCCCTCTGTGTGTTCAGTCTTCTCTCCCTCTGTGTATTCAGTCTTCTCTCCCTCTGTCCCCTCTGTGTGTTCAGTCTTCTCTCCCTCTGTGTATTCAGTCTTCTCCCCCTCTGTCCCCTCTGTGTATTCAGTCTTCTCCCCCTCTGTCCCCTCTGTGTATTCAGTCTTCTCTCCCTCTGTCCCCTCTGTGTATTCAGTCTTCTCTCCCTCTGTCCCCTCTGTGTATTCAGTCTTCTCCCCCCTCTGTCCCCTCTGTGTATTCAGTCTTCTCCCCCTCTGTGTATTCAGTCTTCTCTCCCTCTGTCCCCTCTGTGTATTCAGTCTTCTCTCCCTCTGTCCCCTCTGTGTATTCAGTCTTCTCTCCCTCTGCCCCCTCTGTGTATTCAGTCTTCTCCCCCTCTGTGTATTCAGTCTTCTCCCCCTCTGTCCCCTCTGTGTATTTAGTCTTCTCTCCCTCTGTCCCCTTTGTGTATTCAGTCTTCTCCCCCTCTGTCCCCTCTGTGTATTCAGTCTTCTCTCCCTCTGTGTATTCAGTCTTCTCCCCCTCTGTCCCCTCTGTGTATTCAGTCTTCTCTCCCTCTGTGTATTCAGTCTTCTCTCTCTCTGTCCCCTCTGTGTATTCAGTCTTCTCTCCCTCTGTGTATTCAGTCTTCTCTCCCTCTGTGTATTCAGTCTTCTCTCCCTCTGTGTATTCAGTCTTCTCTCCCTCTGTGTATTCAGTCTTCTCCCCCTCTGTCCCCTCTGTGTATTCAGTCTTCTCCCCCTCTGTCCCCTCTGTGTATTCAGTCTTCTCCCCCTCTGTCCCCTCTGTGTATTCAGTCTTCTCTCCCTTTGTCCCCTCTGTGTATTCCGTCTTCTCCCCCTCTGTCCTCTCTGTGTATTCAGTCTTCTCTCCCTCTGTCCCCTCTGTGTATTCAGTCTTCTCTCCCTCTGTGTATTCAGTCTTCTCCCCCTCTGTGTATTCAGTCTTCTCACCTTCTTCTCCACCATTACAGGCACTCACTGTCCCGGCCTCCACCGTGTCGGTCTCTGAGCTGACTATCCCTCTTCCTGGGATTATATTTCTCTCGGTCTCATTATATCTCATTGTTCTGCTCTTCCTCCTCCTCATCCACCAATGTTTCCAGGTGAGTTCTGCGCCCCGTCCTCAGTCCTCAGTTCTCAGTCCTCAGTCCTCCTTCTTAGTGGATGTAGGTCAGTAGGTTTATGTGGACATTTCTGATAGAAGGTGTTCTGTAGGAAATTGCATGTTACATATTGAAATCTATTTTCAGCCAAACATATTATTTTAGTTTTAGAATAGAATGCTGATGAGTTATAGAACCCCTGTCAGTTTTTTTCTGTCTGCCTCATCAGATATATTTCTGAACTTCCTGCACTTGTCACAATGGTGTAACTGTGGAATGGCAGGGATTATCCATTGGGTACAAATACAGAAATACAAATCAGACAGAGGTACTAACCCCTCTACACTCCAAAACTTAAAAAAAAAATAAGCATATGCATACACTTAAGAACAGAACCTGAGGATACGTGTGTCTGTGCATGTTTATTTATTTTTCCTCTCTTTATGTTTGTGTGGTTTCAATAGGTTTTTTTTTGTCTTTCTTTTCCAGGCTCAGGGTTGCTGCCCGTGTTGTATGGGGTGGCAGAAAGTGGGCGATTGGGGGTTCTGTGATGCCTGTGAGAGCTGCGCCCAGTCCTGTGACTGCAGAGTCCCCACCACCACCCAGTGCATGGACAACTGCTGTCCCTCCCAGCCGGTGAGCGCGGCGTTGTACGCCATCTGTCATTATTCAGGGCACTGCTGCCCTCCATGTCCTTTTGTTATCACTTAATGTAGCCTTGCACGGTTCTACCGGCTCTTCTTCTCGACTGAAATGGCTTACTCTGATTTCTCTGCACACTGTGAGCTTCTCACAATGTGCATTAGAATGCGTATTAAGTCAGAGCCTCCTTTCCTTGCTGGAGGCTAAACTAGACTCATAGGATGGGCCCCTGGCATTGCTTGGTACAGAGGAGATGTGTGGGCTGTATTAGGATCATGTGTGGGGATGATGGGCCATTTGCCATTGCAGTGTACAGGGGTAATGTGTGGGCTGTACTAGGATCACAGGTCTGGGTAAAGGGCCATTGGCAGGGTTGGGTACAATGATGAAATGCAGGCTATACCTGGATGATTGGTGTATACGACCAGCCATAGTCATTGTTGGGTACAGGAGTGATAGGCAGGCTATGCCAGGATCGTTGGTGTAGGTGATGTGCCATTACCATTTCTGGGTATATGGGTTGTACTAGGATCATGGAGCGGGCCATTGGTACTGCTGGGTACAGGGGTAATGTATGGGTTGTACTAGGGTCATTAGTGTTGGTGATGGGCCATTGGCATTGCTGGGTATAGGGTTGGTGTATAGGCTGTACTAGGATCACGGAGAGGGCCATTTGGTATTGATAGGTACAAAGGTAATGTATGGGCTGTGCTAGGATCATAGGGGGTCATTGGCATTGCTGGGTACAGGGGTAATGTATGGGCTGTATTAGGATCATAGGGAGGGCCATTGGTATTGATGGGTACAGGGGTAATGCATGGGCTGTATTAGGATCATGGGGAGGGCCATTGGTACGGATGGGTACAGGGGTAATGCATGGGCTGTATTAGGATCATAAGGAGGTCCATTGTTATTGATGGGTACAGGGGTAATGTATGGGCTGTATTAGGATCATAGGGAGGGCCATTGGTATTGCTGGGTACAGGGGTAATGTATGGGCTGTATTAGGATCATAGGGAGGGCCATTGGTATTGATGGGTACAGGGGTAATGTATGGGATGTATTAGGATCATAGGGAGGGCCATTGGTATTGCTGGGTACAGGGGTAATGTATGGGCTGTATTAGGATCACGGAGAGGGCCATTGGTATTGCTGGGTACAGGGGTAATGTATGGGCTGTATTAGGATCACGGAGAGGGCCATTGGTATTGATGGGTACAGGGGTAATGTATGGGATGTATTAGGATCATAGGGAGGGCCATTGGTATTGATGGGCACAGGGGTAATGTATGGGATGTATTAGGATCACGGAGAGGGCCATTGGTATTGATGAGCACAGGGGTAATATATGGGCTGTATTAGGGTCATAGAGAGGGCCATTGGTATTGATGGGTACAGGGGTAATGTATGGGCTGTATTAGGATCACGGAGAGGGCCATTGGTATTGCTGGGTACAGGGGTAATGTATGGGCTGTATTAGGATCACGGAGAGGGCCATTGGTATTGATGGGTACAGGGGTAATGTATGGGATGTATTAGGATCATAGGGAGGGCCATTGGTATTGATGGGCACAGGGGTAATGTATGGGATGTATTAGGATCACGGAGAGGGCCATTGGTATTGATGAGCACAGGGGTAATATATGGGCTGTATTAGGGTCATAGAGAGGGCCATTGGTATTGATGGGTACAGGGGTAATGTATGGGCTGTATTTGGATCATAGGGGGGGGGGGGGGCATTGGTATTGCTGGGTACAGGGGTGATATGCAGGCTGTATAAGGATGAAGGGGTTGGGTGAACAAATACGATTGTTGGGGTCTCCAGGTATAGACACTTTCGGGTTGAGAGGTCATGCTGGTACTTTTGGTTCTCCACGCGGAATATTATCCTGTTTCTTGATGTAGATGATTCCCACAATGACCGCTTTGCTCATAAAACCTTCTTCTCTCCTGCTTTGTCCCTCCAGACATGCTCTGGCTTCCGTGACGTCTCCTGCTGCCCTTGTGGCTTCGCCTGTGTTTACCAGCCCCCTGACTGTAGCATCATCAACTGCATCTGCTGTGAGATTAAACTGCGGTGACAAGGACAGGGATCCACCCTCCTCCTATAAATGTCAAACAAGGGAAGCAGCATTGTCCTCAAATGTCATTGTGCCTGTCTGTCCTCCCAGAATCCTTTGCAGCCTGGCTGCTGCTGCTGATGGTGTTGCTATTTTCTCAGGTTCCTGCAGAGGGCAGCCCAGAGTCACATGTGCGTCCAAACACTCCGCCATACATCTGTACGCTGTGTCCATAGTGCCTACACATCAGTCTGTCCTCCTAGATCTGTGGAAACCCGACAGTGACTTGTGACACTCCTCTAATCTGGTATAAAAGAGAAACCTTAAAGAAAATCCATGCTGTGCCCATGTCAGACAAAACAACAGGTTCACTTTGATGCCCCTCCCCCACCCCAGCAGCACATACTTACCTTTCCCTCGCTCAGCAGTCACAATACTCATCCACTATGAGGCCGCATGGTGCTCAACCCATGTGACAGTGCTGGTGCTGGTGATTGGTCAAGCGCTGTCACAGTCCTGAGCTTATACAGGTGCCTTTCTGTTTCATTGGAGTTTTATTTTTTTAGGTTTACAGGACAATCATTGCCAATCATGGGAACGGAAAGTGTCCCTGAAAGTTCCAACATGATGGGTGGAGGTCCCAGATAAGTTCTAGGATGTGATGATAACTGGGGTAAGAGATGGGACAAAGGAGGGAAAGAGAGGAGGGGGGATGGGTAGGAGAGAAGGGGGGATGGAGTTGGGGCAAGGGGAGGAAAAAATGGGGATGGGAAAGAAAGGGGGGGGGGGGGGTAGGGGGAAGAAGGTGAGGAGGGGGATTAGATTGGGAGAAGGGGAGGGGGATTTGGGTTGGGTGTGGAAGGGGAGGAGAGAATAAGGGACGGGGGTGGGAAGGAGTGGAGAGGATGGGGAACTAAAGGTGAGTAAGGGGATTGGGTTGGGAGAAGGGGGATAGGGTTGGGGGAAGGGGTGGAGAGAAGGGGGGGATAGGGTTGGGGGAAGGGGTGGAGAGAAGGGGGGGATAGGGTTGGGGGAAGGGGTGGAGAGAAGGGGGGATAGGGTTGGGGGAAGGGGTGGAGAGAAGGGGGGGATAGGGTTGGGGGAAGGGGTGGAGAGAAGGGGGGGATAGGGTTGGGGGAAGGTGTGGAGAGAAGGGGGGGATAGGGTTGGGGGAAGGGGTGGAGAGAAGGGGGGGATAGGGTTGGGGGAAGGGGTGGAGAGAAGGGGGGGATAGGGTTGGGGGAAGGGGTGGAGAGAAGAGGGATAGGGGTGGAGAGAAGGGGGGACAGGATTGGGGGAAGGGGTGGAGAGAAGGGGGGGTAGGGTTGGGGGAAGGGGTGGAGAGAAGGGGGGACAGGGTTGGGGGAAGGGGTGGAGAGAAGGGGGGGACAGGGTTGGGGGAAGGGGTGGAGAGAAGGGGGGACAGGGTTGGGGGAAGGGGTGGAGAGAAGGGGGGACAGGGTTGGGGGAAGGGGTGGAGAGAAGGGGGGACAGGGTTGGGGGAAGGGGTGGAGAGAAGAGGGATAGGGTTGGGGGAAGGGGTGGAGAGAAGAGGGATAGGGGTGGAGAGAAGGGGGGACAGGATTGGGGGAAGGGGTGGAGAGAAGGGGGGGTAGGGTTGGGGGAAGGGGTGGAGAGAAGGGGGGTAGGGTTGGGGGAAGGGGGGACAGGGTTGGGGGAAGGGGTGGAGAGAAGAGGGATAGGGTTGGGGGAAGGGGTGAAGAGAAGGGGGGATAGGGTTGGGGGAAGGGGTGGAGAGAAGGGGGGACAGGGTTGGGGGAAGGGGTGGAGAGAAGAGGGATAGGGTTGGGGGAAGGGGTGAAGAGAAGGGGGGATAGGGTTGGGGGAAGGGGTGGAGAGAAGGGGGGACAGGGTTGGGGGAAGGGGTGGAGAGAAGAGGGATAGGGTTGGGGGAAGGGGTGGAGAGAAGGGGGGATAGGGTTGGGGGAAGGGGGGACAGGATTGGGGGAAGGGGTGGAGAGAAGGGGGGACAGGGTTGGGGGAAGGGGTGGAGAGAAGGGGGGGATAGGGTTGGGGGAAGGGGTGGAGAGAAGGGGGGGTAGGGTTGGGGGAAGGGGTGGAGAGAAGGGGGGACAGGGTTGGGGGAAGGGGGGACAGGGTTGGGGGAAGGGGTGGAGAGAAGGGGGGACAGGGTTGGGGGAAGGGGTGGAGAGAAGAGGGATAGGGTTGGGGGAAGGGGTGGAGAGAAGGGGGGATAGGGTTGGGGGAAGGGGGGACAGGATTGGGGGAAGGGGTGGAGAGAAGGGGGGGTAGGGTTGGGGGAAGGGGGGACAGGGTTGGGGGAAGGGGTGGAGAGAAGAGGGATAGGGTTGGGGGAAGGGGTGAAGAGAAGGGGGGATAGGGTTGGGGGAAGGGGGGACAGGGTTGGGGGAAGGGGTGGAGAGAAGGGGGGACAGGGTTGGGGGAAGGGGTGGAGAGAAGGGGGGACAGGGTTGGGGGAAGGGGAGGAGAGAAGGGGGTGATGGAGTAGGAGATGTGAGGAGGGGGATTAGATTTGGAAAAGGGGAGAGGAGTAGGGGAAGGGGGTTGGGGGGGGGGAGGAGAGAAGGGGAGGTGAGTAGAGGGATTGGGTTGAGGGAATGGAGACATCCACATGACTAAGCTCCAGGGGGCAGAGCGAAATGCGTTGGGGGTGTGGCCTGGTGGGAGCCCAGGCTGAGGTTGTCACTCTCATCACTTACCACTAGATTTCATGGATGTGCGGCACTAAGGAGTCTTTCCAATTTTACCTCCAGGGAAGGGGAGGAGAGGGCTGAGGAGGGGGTTGGGGTAGGAGGAAGGGAAAAGAGGTGAGGAGAAACAAATTAAGAAGAAGAGAAGAAAAACGGGTAGGGGGATGCGATTCGGGGAATTCCCCAGCATTTAAAATTGAAATCAATAATATTGCAGTTTAGTGATCAGTAGGTTGCGAATATGATATTCGGTGTTGCCAAACTTTTTAGAATGGATCATATGTATCTTTTAGGTTGGCCATTGGTTGTCAGTGACGTGGTGCTTTTACTTTTTCTTGCTGGCAGCGAGGAGCAAAGCAGAGATGAGTATGTGCAGCTGGATGGGGGGTCATCATAGAGAAACTCATAGGACGGGCAGACGGAGTGCAGACTATTTGTGTTCTCTTTTTATTTTTATACTCTGTGTGTGAGATTCATATTATTGTTTTTGAAATATATTTTTGTATGTGTTTTTATATAAACGTATTATTTTTAAATGTGCATCATTGACGTGTCTTTCACAAATCTCCGATGAGTACATGAAGCTGTCCTACACAAGCAGCCTTTTATGGGTTTAGGCCTTTGACCGGCAGCGAGATAGAAATCTTCTACCTCCGTGGTATTAAGACCTCCACCTGCCGGTTTATCTGTCCAGTTTGCTCAGTAATGAAAGGGTAACATTGTAACCAGTCGCTGGTAAACTTCTACAATGATCCATTGACCAGTCTCTCCATACCTCCAAGTGATGTGTTCTCATTGGGTAGAGAGCTCTGTATTAGTCCAGCATATCAAAATGTAAATAAATGGTGTCACCACTACAGACAGCAGACCAAAAGCTCAGAATTAAATCCCTACTACATTTTTTTTTAATACCCCCCCCCCCCCCATTCCCCTGGGAACTGACTAAAAAACAGGCTGCAATACTCCTCTACAATCCGGAATTGAGTTGTACCTTCACCACTCTGCCACAAGATGTCCTCAGTCTTCCAAGTGCAGCCCAGAGGACTGACTGCAGGGTGTCAGAGCTCCGCCCCCTGAGGGGAATTAACCATCACACCGACATGAGGACCACTTATTCTGCAGGAGAGTCATGGAGGACGAGGAGCTTGCAGCCCCATGTTACCGTCTGGAAGACTTCTGGAAAAGGTAAGTAAAAAAACAAATATTAAAAAAACTCGGATCAATCACCATTTTTCCCTTTGCTGCCCACATGAACAGGGCTTTAGCTCACTGTACATGTTACAATCTGACTATACATACTCTTTACCAGTGCCCTCCAAACTGCGGCCCGTGGGCTTTTGCTTGCCTTAAGCTGCCCCTTAGGGCGCTATTCCTCCCACTGACACCAATGATGGGTCACTATTCCTCCCACTGACACCAATGATGGGTCACTATTCCTCCTACTGATACCAATGATGGGGCACTATTCTTCCACTGACACCAATGATGGGTCACTATTCCTCCCACTGACACCAATGATGGTGCACTATTCCTCCTACTGATGTCAATAATGGGGCACTATTCCTCCCACTGATATCAATGATGGGGCACTATTCCTCCCACTGATATCAATGATGGGGCACTATTCCTCCACTGACACCAATGATGTGGCACTATTCCTCCCACTGATACCAATAATGGGGCACTATTCCTCCCACTGATATCAATGATGGGGCACTATTCCTCCCACTGATATCAATGATGGGGCACTATTCCTCCCACTGATATCAATGATGGGGCACTATTCCTCCCACTGATATCAATGATGGGGCACTATTCCTCCCACTGATCTCAATGATGGGGCACTATTCCTCTCACTGACACCAATGATGGGTCACTATTCCTCCCACTTACACCAATGATGTGGCACTATTCCTCCCACTGATACCAATAATGGGGCACTATTCCTCCCACTGATATCAATGATGGGGCACTATTCCTCCCACTGACACCAATGATGTGGCACTATTCCTCCCACTGACACCAATGATGGGGCACTATTCCTCCCACTGACACCAATGATGTGGCACTATTCCTCCCACTGATACCAATAATGGGGCACTATTCCTCCCACTGATATCAATGATGGGACACTATTCCTCCCACTAATACCAATGATGTGGATTATATTTCCCACTGACACCAACGATGGGGCTTTAAATCCTTCCACTAATACCAATTATTGGGATTATTCCTCCCACTGACGCCAATATGGGGCACTATCCACACTCCGGCCCTCCTAAAGTCTGAAGGACAGTAAATTGTCCCTTTGCTTGGAAAGTTTGGAGACCTCGGCTCTTTATAATCGACTTAAGATTCATTAAAATCGTGTAATATGGGAACCTACCTAATATAGCCAATCAATTTGTATCCAATCAGGTAGGTCCTTACACTACATACTTATTGGTAGATGTGAAGGAGGTTGTACAATCAGACTGTAACTGTGTGGGGAGCTTTAGGATTGGCCATACAATCAGATTGTACAATCTCTGTGCAATCCCTTTAAGATTTAGCAAAACACAATAAAAATCCCCGACCTGTAATAATCTGAAACTGGCCATACACGGTACAGTCAGGCTTCAAAACCTCGGGGTTCTCTCCATTGAGGTGAATATTACAAAGTGCATTGGCGTGTGCTACTTTAATGTGTGTGTGTGTGTATGTGTATATATATATATACCCACACACATATATTGGGTCTGTGGGGTTCATTATTGAGTTGGCCCACCCTTTGCAGCTATAACAGCTTCAACTCTTCTGGGAAGGCCGTCCACAAGGTTTAGGAGTGTGTCTATGGGAATGTTTGACCATTCTTCCAGAAGCGGATTTGTGAGGTCAGGCACTGATGTTGGATGAGAAGTCCTGGCTCGCAGTCTCCGCTCTAATTCATAGCAAAGGTGTTCTATCAGATTGAGGTCAGGACTCTGTGCAGGCCAGTCAAGTTCCTCCACCCCAAACTCGCTGATCCATGAACTTTATGGACCTTGCTTTGTGCACTGGTGTGCAGTCATGTTGGAACAGGAAGGGGCCATCCCCAGACTGCTCCCACAAAATTGGGAGCATGAAATTGTCCAAAATGTCTTGGTATGCTGACGCCTTAAGAGTTCCCTTCACTGCAACTAAGGGGCCAAGCCCAACCCCTGAAAAACAACCCCACCCCATAATCCCCCCTCCACCAAATGATTTGGATCAGTGCACAAAGCAGGGTCTATAAAGAAATGGATGAGTGAGTTTGGGGTGGAGGAACTTGACTGGCCTGCACAGAGTCCTGACCTCAACCAGATAGAACACCATTGGGATGAATTAGAGCGGAGACTGCGAGCCAGACCTTCTCGTCCAACATCAGTGCCTGACCTCACAAATGCTCTCCTGGAAGAATGGTCAAACATTCCCATAGACACACTCCTAAACCTTGTGGACGGCCTTCCCAGAAGAGTTGAAGCTGTTATAGCTGCAAAGGGTGGACCAACTCAATATTGAACCCTACGGACTAAGACTGGATACCATTAAAGTGCATGTGTGTATAAAGGCAGGTGTCCCAATACTTTTGGCAATTTAGTGTATGTGTGAAATTTATATATACATATACATTTTTATTTTTTTTCAAAATTTGTGATAATAGTTGAGCTAAAGCGCAAAGGTATGACCTCCAACTTTATATTTACCAACAAGAGCTATGTAATGTGAGAGAAGGTATTGGAAGGTTGGATCAAGCACTAATTATTGGCTGCAGGGATTTAAAATGTACTAAAAATTTGTTCCTTGTTTTCAATTATCAAGTTATTCACCCACTAACTCTTTCATGGAGCCCGGATAGCTCAGTCGGTAGAGCATCAGACTTTTAATCTGAGGGTCCAGGGTTCAAGTCCCTGTTCGGGCGGCTCCTAAATCTTTTCTTTAATTTAAAATCAAAGTAGAATTCATTGCGTATATGTCTTTAAACGCTTGTTATGACACTTTCCTGCATTTTAATAATTATTATTTTTTTTTACTTTCAAGTTCATATTTTTTTACTATAGATTTTCTTTGATTCCCTGTATATATATATATATTTATATGTTTTTCATGAAATGAGCCAGCAGGTGGCGCTGCGGAGTTGACGCCTGCAGTGTTCTATCAGTTGTATCAAGGACAATTGTGCACAGTGTAGCTGGAAGCTCTGCTAGCTAATTTAATTATAGTGTCATTGATTTTCTCATCCCTACGCCAAGCTATTACTTATTACCAGCATCTAAAGCTGCCCTAAAGAGATTTTAAATCTGCACAGTAACATTTATATATTATTTCATAAGAAATTTTTTATACCATTTTTTTTTCAGCTGGCCATGAATTGTGCATTTGTAATGATTATGCATTTTAACTCCTTATTTAAACAAATGTGTGTATGTATGTGTGTGTGTGTGTCTGTGTGTGTGTGTATGTATGTATGTATGTGTGTGTATGTATGTATGTGTGTGTGTGTGTATATGTATGTATATATATATATATATATATATATATATATATATATATATATATATATATATATATATATATATATATATATATATATATATATATATGTATATGTGTGTGTGTGTGTGTGTGTGTGTGTGTGTGTGTGTGTGTTTATGTGTGTGTATATATATATATGTCATGTCCTCACATACAGAGAAAGAGAATAGTACTCGGAGAAGACAAGGACACAGGGACAGCTGGGAGGTCAGAGGTTAACTCACCAGAGACCACTTATGTCCCTTCCACTCACCAGAGCCGATAAATATAGAATAAGAGGTCTTCATCCTACAGCAAACCATGTGCATACATACAGATCATATTATACAACATATATATATATATATAAAACACATACAAACATTCATACATACATGACTGCAGATACACACACATCGACTGATTGTATAACTTACATGACACACACTGTATATCAACTGATCATATACATACATTAAACATACAGTGCCTTGAAAAAGTATTCAAACCCCTCGAAATTTTCCACATTTCGTCATGTTACAACCAAAAATGTAAATGTATTTTATTGGGATTTTAGGTGATAGACCAACACAAAGTGGCTCATAATTGTCAAGTGGAAGGAAAATTATAAATGGGTTTCCAACATTTTTTACAAATAAATATGTGAGAAGTGTGGGGGGTACATTTGTGTTCAGCCCCCCTTTACGCTGATACTAAAATCTAGTGGAACCAATTGCCTTCAGAAGTCACCTCATTAGTAAATAGTAATTTTTGGTTGTAACGTGACAAAATGTGGAAAATGTCATGGGGTATGAATACTTTTTCAAGGCTCTGTATATGATACACAAATATCAGCTAATTATATAATAATATAATACAGCTCTGTTCAGTGAAGGCAGAATAAGAATTTAAATTCTCTCTTTTACCTATAAAGAAAACCTTCCACCCCATCTTAGGCCTGGTTCACCCCTATCAGTGCGATGGCGCGCGTTTCCGTGCGTTCCTGTGCGTCATGTGTAGGGCAGCCCATTTATTTTAATGAAGTCTCTGACTCTTTTTCCCCCCAAAAAACGCACCAACCCACATGGTACTATGACACTATGCGGTTTGGCGCGTGTGGAAATGCGTGCATTTGCAGATGCGTGGGGGTGGCATTACCAACGACGGGCACTGCTGGGCATTTACTAAATGACAGTGCAGTTCTCTGCATGTCAGGAAAGACGTGCCACAACATTTTTAAGGCAAAGTGCTGCAAGGCGCTGTGGTGCGTTGTTCCCTTAGTGCAGGGGTCTCAAACAGGCGGCCCTCCAGCTGTTTTAAAACTACAAGTCCCATGATGCCTTGCAAGGCTGACAGTTACAAGCATGACTCCCACAGGCAGAGGCATGATGGGACTTGTAGTTTTGCAACAGATGGAGGTCCACAAGTTTGAGACCCCTGACTATTTTTACACAGTCGCTTTAATCCTTCCAATGACATTGTTCTCTCCAGATTTAAAAATAGCGCAGAAATACTTTGTAGTATATAATCAGGAGACATAGCAAGGCACTTAGTGTATCGAGCAAAAAGCGTGGCTCTGCTCGGTATAAATACATTTAATTATCCTGTTGCAGTCAGTGGGGATTGGCGTTCTCCGGAGAGGTAAATAATACATATGTGTGGAATGTCCGGGGATCGGATGGTGGGACCCCAGAGACACATACAGAGGACGAGCAGCCAGGAAATCAATCTAATTACCTGGCAGAGCTGCAAGCTGTCCGCATTAATGGGTACCAGTGCTGCGCCGCACTGCGCCAGACTGTACCAGCCAATAATACATCACCGACATCCACATCACTTATTTATGGGGCTCTGCCGCAACTAATTCTGGAGGAGGCGTATATTAACTTGTTGGAGATGAAAGTGTCTGTGATACCCACAGCAACCAATCAGATGTGTATTCTTTTTATTCCTGTGCAGGATAGAAATTGAACAAAAAAAATTACAAACTACTCTGTGCTCCTTCCTCTATCTAACTCTCCTCTCCTGAAATACTCTGCACTGCTGGAGGACTCCTCTCCTTCCTCTAGCTATCTCTCCTCTCCTGAAATACTCTGCACTGGTGGGGGACTCCTCTCCTTCCTCTATCTAATTCTCCTCTCCTGAAATACTCTGCTGGGCTGGAGGACTCCTCTCCTTCCTCTATCTATCTCTCCTCTCCTGAAATACTCTGCACTGCTGGGGGGCTCCTCTCCTTCCTCTATCTAATACTCCTCTCCTGAAATACTCTGCACTGCTGGAAGACTCTTCTCCTTCCTCTATGTAACTCTCCTCTCCTGAAATACTCTGCACTGCTGGGTGACTCTTCTCCTTCCTCTATCTAACTCTCCTCTCCTGAAATACTCTGCACTGCTGGAGGACTCTTCTCCTTCCTCTATCTAAATCTCTCCTGAAATACTCTGCTGTGCTGGAGGACTCTTCTCCTTCCTCTATTTAATGCTCCTCTCCTGAAATACTCTGCACTGCTGGAAGATTCTTCTCCTTCCTCTATCTATCTCTCCTCTGCTGAAATACTCTGCACTGCTGGGGGACTCCTCTCCTTCCTCTATCTACTGTATCTCTCCTCTCCTCAAAATACTCTGCACTGCTGGAGGACTTTTCTCCTTCCTCTATCTATCTCTCCTCTCCTGAAATACTCTGCACTGCTGGAAGACTCTTCTCCTTCCTCTATCTAACTCTCCTTTCCTGAAATACTCTGCACTGCTGGAGGACTCTTCTCCTTCCTCTATCTAACTCTCCTCTCCTGAAATACTCTGCTGTGCTGGAGGACTCTTCTCTTTCCTCTATCTATCTCTCCTCTCCTGAAATACTCTGCACTGTTGGGGACTCCTCTCCTTCCTCTATCTAATACTCCTCTCTTGAAATACTCTGCACTGCTGGAAGACTCTTCTTCTTCCTCTATCTATCTCTCCTTTCCTGAAATACTCTGCACTGCTGGAGGACTCTTCTCTTTCCTCTATTTAAGGCTCCTCTCCTGAAATACTCTGCACTGCTGGAAGACTCTTCTTCCTCTATCTATCTTTCCTCTCCTGAAATACTCTGCACTGCTGGGGGACTCCTCTCCTTCCTCTATCTAATACTCCTCTCCTGAAATACTCTGCACTGCTGGAAGACTCTACTTCCTCTATCTATCTCTCCTCTCCTGAAATACTCTGCACTGCTGGAAGACTCTTCTCTTTCCTCTATCTACTGTATCTCTCCTCTCCTGAAATACTCTGCACTGCTGAAGGACTCTTCTCTTTCCTCTATCTACTGTATCTCTCCTCTCCTGAAATACTCTGCACTGCTGGAGGACTTTTCTCCTTCCTCTATCTATCTCTCCTCTCCTGAAATACTCTGCACTGCTGGAGGACTCTTCTCCTTCCTCTATCTAACTCTCCTTTCCTGAAATACTCTGCACTGCTGGAGGACTCTTCTCCTTCCTCTATCTAACTCTCCTCTCCTGAAATACTCTGCTGTGCTGGAGGACTCTTCTCTTTCCTCTATCTATCTCTCCTCTCCTGAAATACTCTGCACTGCTGGGGGACTCCTCTCCTTCCTCTATCTAATACTCCTCTCTTGAAATACTCTGCACTGCTAGAAGACTCTTCTTCTTCCTCTATCTATCTCTCCTTTCCTGAAATACTCTGCACTGCTGGAGGACTCTTCTCTTTCCTCTATTTAAGGCTCCTGTCCTGAAATACTCTGCACTGCTGGAAGACTCTTCTTCCTCTATCTATCTCTCCTCTCCTGAAATACTCTGCACTGCTGGGGGACTCCTCTCCTTCCTCTATCTAATACTCCTCTCCTGAAATACTCTGCACTGCTTGAAGACTCTTCTTCTTCCTCTATCTATCTCTCCTGAAATACTTTGCACTGCTGGAAGACTCTTCTCCTTATTTTTTTAACCCCTTCCCACCCGCGCAAAAACCGAATGACGGCCACAGCGCAGGCTTACTTTGCCGGGAGGGCGTCTATTGATTCCCTCCTGTGATCGCGGAGTCCTTTGGACTCAGCTGATTACAGATCGGGGTAAAGAGCCAATCACAGCAGCCCTTTACCACGTGATCAGCTGTGTTCATTGACAGCTGATCACAGAAGTAAACACAAGCCAGTTATCGTCTTTTCTTTCCTCACGCTGACAGTGTGAGGAGAGAAGAATAAAGCCGATAACTGGCTTTTGTTAAAGGGACATCGTTACTGATAATCAGGGCACAGTGCCCATCAGTGCCGCCTCATCAGTGTCCATCAGTGCCGCCTCATCAGTGTCCATCAGTGCCGCCTCATCAGTGCCCATCAGTGCCGCCTCATCAGTGCCCATCAGTGCCGCCTCATCAGTGTCCATCAGTGCTGCCTCATCAGTGCCCATCAGTGTCTCCTCATCAGTGTCCATCAGTGTCTCCTCATCAGTGTCCATCAGTGCCGCCTCATCAGTGCCCATCAGTGTCTCCTCATCAGTGTCCATCAGGACAACTATTAGTCATTCTCTCCACAAATCTGGCCTTTATGGAAGAGTGGCAAGAAGAAAGCCATTGTTGAATGAAAATCATAAGATGTCCAGTTTGCAGTTTGTGAGAAGCCATGTGGGGGACACAGCAAATATGTGGAAGAAGATGCTCTGGTCAGATGAGACCAAAATTGAACTTTTTGGCCTAAAAGCAAAACGCTATGTGTGGGGGGAAAACTAACACTGCACATCACGCTGAACACACCATCCCCACTGTGAAACATGGTGGTGGCAGCATCATGATGTGGGGATGCTTTTCTTCAGCAGGGACAGGGAAGCTGGTCAGAGTTGATTGGAAGATGGATGGAGCCAAATACAGGGCAATCTTAGAAGAAAACCTGTTAGAGTCTGCAAAAGACTTGAGACTGGGGCGGAGGTTCACCTTCCAGCAGGACAACGACCCTAAACATACAGCCAGATGGAATGGTTTAGATCAAAGCATTTTCATGTGTTAGAATGGCCCAGTCAAAGTCCAGACCTAAATCCAATTGAGAATCTGTGACAAGACATGAAAATTGCTGTTCACAGACGCTCTCCATCCAATCCGACAGAGCTTGAGATATTTTACAAAGAAGAATGGGCAAAAATGTCCCTCTCTAGATGGGCAAAGCTGGTAGAGACATCCCCAAAAAGACTTGTAGTTGTAATTGCAGTGAAAGGAGGTTCTACAAAGTATTGACTCAGGGGGGCGCCATACAAATGTACCCCCCACACTTTTCACATATTTATTTGTAAAAAAAATTGGAAAACCATTTCATAATTTTCCTTCAAACTCCACAATTATGTGCCACTTTGTGTTGGTCTATCACATAAAATCCCAATAAAATACATTTACATTTTTGGTTGTAACATGACGAAATGTTGAAAATTATAAAGGGGTATGAATATTTTTTCAAGGCACTGTATATCATCTCTCATTAGTCATTTCTAAAAATTAGAGAGATATTTTTCCTCATATTATTCCTCATAGATTGGGATTTCTACCATCTTCTCTTTGGTTATATCAGCCAGCAGGACCGTTTTTAAGGCAGGGCAAAAGGGGGCAGCTGCCCTGGGCCCCATCATTGTTGTGGGGCCCAAAGCAGCTGCCTTATACTTGCCAACTATCCCAGTTTAAATTCCCTTATCTCTTGAAGTTTTAGTCCCGTGCTGTGTCCTGATATCTCAGTGCAAAGTTCTGTTGCTGCTGCCCAGCTCTGCCCTATTGCCATGTACAGATGACACACCTGCAGACCCTGTGTTTACATGTAAATAACCTGCATTGATATGTAAATAGAGGCGGCATTCATATATATATCATACCCCCCTGGGGTCATATCTACCATCACTTCTGCTGATTGCTGCCCACTGGGGAGGTAAAGGGACATGCTTGAAAGTCCTGCCTACAGCTATAGTCATTAAGTCTAACATCAGCGTGTTCTGCAAAGGTAACCCTTCTTCAAATTAACATGGTGCCACAGCACCCTGAATTTTGGTGCATGTGAATACGCACATCTCAGCCGATGCATGAGGGTGTCATTAACAATTTATGGCACTTCTGTGTATCTGCTAAAGGGCAGCATGTTTCTGTGGTGTCAGGAAAGCGATTTTGCATGCGTTCCCAACACACACTAATGTGAACACAAGCTAAATGACTCTAAAATATCAAAACTTGCATTTGTGGTCCGTTTTGAATCCCCCTTTACATCGGTGGTCAGTGTAAATACCCCCTAACATTGGTGGTCGGTGTAGAAGTGTCACCTTACATTGGTGGTCAGTACAAATCTCCTTGACAATGGTTGTCAGTGCAAATTCTCACTTACTTGGAGGCCATTGTATATCCCCCTTACACTGGTGGTTGGTGTAAATGCTCCTATTACATTGGTGTCAGTGTAGAAATCCCTCTTTTCTATTGGTGGGTGGCGTAAAATCCCTGTTACTTGGTGGTCAGTGCAAATCCCCCTTCACTTTAATGGTCAGTGTAAATCCCCCCTCACATTGGTGGTCATTGTAAATTCCCCATTACATTGGTAGAATCCCCCACTATATACTTGCCAAAGATTTCCAGCTTTGCTCTACATGATTCAAAATTTGCCACAGTGTACTGCCTCCTAACTAATCCCATCCCCCCACCACTGTTGTTGTGCCCATCAACCCCCCAGCATTGCCACTGATCACACCCCCCCTCCCGCAGCATGGCCACTGATCCCAGGAGTCCTAGGATCCCTGGGAGTTTTCTGTCTATTGATGGGTCCCCTCACCTCCCCAGTCCATGGTATGCAGGCAGTGAGGAGATGATGTACTATAACCTTTAGCAACCACTCAGTGAGCAGTAATGCTGTGCACTAACCTCTTGCAACCAATCATTGAGCAGTAAGGATATGCAGTAACCTCTAGGAACCAATCAGTGAGCAGTAATAATGTGCAGTAACCACTAGCAACCAATTAGTAAGCGGTATAGATGTCCAGTAACCTCTAGCAACCAATTAGTAAGTGGTATAGATGTCCAGTAACCTCTAGCAACCAATTGGTAAGCTGTATAGATGCCCAGTACCCTCTAGCAATCAGTGAGCAGTATTGATGTACAGTAATCTCTAGCAACCAATTAGTAAGCGGTATAGATGTCCAGTAACATCTAGCAACCAATTAGTAAGCGGTATAGATGTCCTGTAACCTCTAACAACCAATTGGTAAGCTGTATAGATGCCCAGTACCCTCTAGCAATCAGTGAGCAGTATTGATGTACAGTAATCTCTAGCAACCAATCAACAAGCAGAAGTCATGTGCTGTAACCTCTAGCAAATAATAAGCGAGCCATAATGTGTGCTGTAACCTCTAGCAGCCAGTCAGTGAGCGGTAATGATAAAATTTAACCTCTGGCAACCAATCGCAATCGCTGCCTGATCAGATTTTGAGTCTAGCTGCTATTTATTGTATGTCTCAAAGCATGTGGAGAGCGAAATTGCATGGAAGAGGGGGCCCAAAAAAATGTTTGCCCGGGGTCCAGTCAATATTAAAGACGGCCCTGTCAGCCAGAGTGTTGCGGATTCCATTCTGTCCCTTAACCTTGAAGAATATGCCACAGTGTCCTGTGAATGTCACTCTCTATCCGGTTACACATACCGAGGACAGGGATGCTATATTTACCCGGGTGGGAAAAGGTCAGGGGTGGTCCCTGAAGGTCAGTGGGATTCAGTGTATGCCAGGACAGCTGCCTTTATAAGCCACCCGGTGCAGACAGAGCGGTCACTCAGAGCCGAGTCATCGACGTACCTGTCCGCTTCTGCTGAGCACCCAGGTAAGGGGACCGTCCTAGAATGGGGGGGGGCATTTTACATGGAGGGGTGTCCTTGTGCTCTCCACTAACAGAACTGCACAGATGATCACATTCATTTGTAGCAATTTTAATTTAATATTTAAAAAAAGAAGAGCCATCATCCTTTATACTTTTAACTTTTTTTTTTTTTTTTTAAGAAACTGAATGTGCTGCAGCATGTATTCATAGAGGCCCAGCATTGCTTGTGCTGCACAGAACATATCTTCACAAATATTTCAATGTCAGCATACCCAAAAGAGAAATTTGGAGTTTTCATGGCTTCTTATATCTCTAGTCCTAGTTGCAACAATGCGATTTTTATTTCACATATCATATAGCTACAGAATGTCTATGTGATTGTCACATCACAAGTCTTGTATCTTTTATCTTTATTTCTGCTTTATTTTTTTTTTTTGGCTTTGCCCATTGGATATTATATTTTTATATAATTTTTTTAAATTGTAATTCCCGTTTTTCTTGCTGAGTAAACATAGTTTATTAATAGGTAAATGTGGTAGTAATCAAAAACCTTCCCTGATTATATAATGTGAAGTATTCATGATGGTTCAAAGTTGCTCTCTCAGGAGATGGTTAGGAGTTTAGAATAATGAACATATTCCACATTGTAATGATTGTTACAGACCATATATATATAATATATATATACATACATATGGATAGATAGATAGATAGATAGATAGATAGATAGATAGATAGATAGATAGATAGATAGATAGATAGATAGATAGATAGATAGATAGATAGATCTATATTTATCTCTCTCTCTCTCTCTTATATATATATATATATATATATATATATATATATATATATATATATATATATATATATAGAGAGAGAGAGAGAGAGAGAGAGAGAGAGAGAAAGATCTATCTATCTATCTATCTATCTATCTATCTATCTATCTATCTATCTATCTATCTATCTATCTATCTATCTATCTATCTATCAAAACATAGATGTATGTTTTTTGTATATTTTGTGTTTTTTTTGTTTTGTTTTGTTTTTTGCTGGCCATATCTGTAAGTACACCATACACTAGTAGATTTTTGAATGAACATTTGAATGAAAAAGAACATTTAATGATTGGATGACTGTCGTTCCAAAAGTTTGTCTACTTTAAATATTCATGCAAAAAACAAAAAAAAAACAAAGGTGAATATGGACTTTAAATTGGTAGCCACCAGTAGACCCAAATGAAAAAGAGCACTTATAGTAAAAGTAGAAATGTATTATATAATTATGTTAAAATCATTATAATAAAACAGACATAGAAAAGGTGTTTCAATGTATATATATGGTATTGTCCCAAATGTGTCCTATTAGAACACAAGAGAAAATGTAGGTATACCCATGGATATGATGGACTCTGTAGTGGGTCTATAGAAGTCAAACATATCAGGGCCCCGCAGGGAATAATGGTACAGAGGGATACTTTTAATATTTGTTTTTAATTTGAAAGTAATTTCACAAACGAAAACTGTATACATTGTTATAAATTTGTTCATATGAGAAAAAAAATTTCCTTCCTGCTCTTTCAAATTCTTTTGTCACTGTGGACAAAATCAGACATCACTTTGACCCCACTAATTAACAGGAAATTCTCTCTTGTAAAAAAAAAAAAAAAAATTAACAGAAAATTTAACAAACATCCTTTTAAAAAAATACAGTAAAAATAACAATTTTGAGCAAATGACCATGGGTGACAGCTCCTCTTTTACTGAGGGCCATTTAAATTTGTGCGTTATGTTACATGCATTGCTGCGCAAACTTTTGGCGCTATATAAATCCTGTATAATAATTGAATTTGGTACTCCAACGCACTAATTCAGCCCATAGATCATGCAATTTTCTTACCTTCTACTACGGGAAAGAATATTGCTCAATTCACTCTTACAGCGCTATTGCGTTCTGTCGGCGAAGAGCCTTGCCTGCAGGCAGAACACAATGATCACTGATGGAGACTATGGAGTGATTGCATGAAAAAAATCTGACAGGCTGATTGTACTGAAGTTGATCGATGGATCAACTTCAGTACAACTAGCTAGCCCATAGCTGAATTGAATCTCGTTCCTGCTGAACTGGCCAAAATTTGATCCATCTATGGCCGACCTCAGGCATTGCAGTGTGCCACCACTCACCATAGTGTTCTGTGTTATACATTTTGTGACACTTTTTGTGAAAATTGAAGTGTGTTGGCAGCTTGCTATCCTCAATGGGCTACCTTAAAGCAATGCATATTAACAAACAACCTATTGTGGAGTTTTCCCAGAACAGCAAATTAGAATTCTGGCTTGATTTTGAACAATTAGATGTGAAATCTGATTGGTTGTCTTGAGAAGCAGCTCCAGTTGTGTGCAGGTTTTCTTTCTGTTGTATTGAACCAACTCCAATGAATGCTTCCCAGTAGATTCCTTTTAAACCCTACTGGCTTTGTTAGGTCTGCATTCCTTACTGCATACCTCCCAACATTTTGAGATGGGAATGAGGGACACCAACTAGCAAATGTATGTAGGCATAGGACACGCCCCCTGCCACACCCCCTTAAAGGAGAATTAACCCAAAAAAAGTAAATTAAATCCAAAAGTGCTTTTTTTTACCACTACTATTCCTTTATATTGGCTTTTAAAATGTACAAATGTAGCCATTTAGAAATCGGATGAAAGGTTTAGCCCTGAGAAACACTTTTTGAAAGATAAAATGTGCATTTTATATTTTATATACAACTATATAGATCAGACCAAAATGAGGGACAAATGAGGAGGAATGAGGGACAGAGGGACATTGCTCCAAATCAGGGACAGTCCCTCGAAATCCGGGACAGTTGGGAGATATGCTTACTGGTTGCTTTACTGGCCATGTTTTTTGCTGCACGGTCCTGAACCTACTTATCATATGTCAGTATGTATTGAACAGAGTTTCTCAACCAGGGTTCCTCTAAAGGTTGCTAGGGGTTCCAATGAGTAATTCCTGCCTCTCAGATAAGTTCCCATTGATCTTTTTTTAGCTATCTGTAAGGCAGCTATTCTTTCCACTGACCATCACACGAATGTATCATGAGTTGTAGATATAGTCATTTTTAGCAGGGGTTCCCTAGAAAATGTGACCGGTTCAGCGGTTGAGTGATGGTAGAACCAGTGGTCTGTGTTTACACCACTCAGCAGTGGCAGCCCGTCCATAGAGGGCACATGGGCGCCGCCTTCCCTATCCATGCGTCCGGCCCCCTGCTCTACATATCAGTGGCGCCGGACCATGGATTCCAATGGAGGGGGGGGGGGGTTTGAAGCTTCTGATTAGAGCAAGAGGCTCTAATAGGCTTCAAATAAGGTTGAGCTCGGAGCACAGAGCATTGCACTCCGAGCCCACCCAGTTGCGTGACGATAAACAAATTAATTTTCGCTATTATCACACTAAAGTTTCTCCCCACCAATCAGGAGGCAGGTCTGATTGGGGAGGAGGGGTGTGTGGTTTGTTTGTTGCCCCCCCAAAGATGAACCCACCAGCCGCCACTGCCAATCAGCGCTCATTATAATGCACATAATGCATGTGCACTGGTGTGCATTGTAAGCTGGTGCTGCAGTGTGTTGTTAGAACCCATAGCAGTTCTTGCTTTTTTTTTTTTTTTTTAATTGCTTTTATAACACTATATTGTGGCAGTAAGTTGGGATGCGTTGACATGCATCATAACACTTTTTGTGTACTGTCCGGAAAAAAAAAATTAAAAATTTTGCATGCTTGCATTTTTTTCCACCAACACAATGCTTTGGTGTGAGCTGGGCATGTAGACAGGAATGGTAATAGTATAGTATGTTACATCCTTGTGTTGAGGCTGCATTGGTCAACTCAGATCACCGCAGCTGAACGCGCTGTAAAATTGGGGGCCATTCCAAAGAAGAGGACATTGACAACCATAAGGAATGTAGCTTACAGGACAGGGTTGATGAATGATAGAATAAGAATTACATTTTAAGTCTGATATTTTTCATATTTTTATTGTGTCTTAAATTCCCTGACTGTACAAATGGGACTTGACCGCCCCGGTGGTTAATATCATAACACCAAATCTGCTGATTCCAGGGAGTGAGCAGATTAAACATCACCCCCCCAATTGTTCATCCTGCTTGTGTTTGCACTGCCCAATTATATCGGGTGAGCGAGCGGGAACATCGGGCGAGCGGCCAGACACCTGGGCTGGGTACTAAACAAACTGCACCCTTCAGATCACACCATGCCACTCCCTGGGCTTATATAGTTTGTTATCAAACTGGCATTTAAAATACCAACTTCAGCCAAAGTTATTCTTTTTCTTAGTTTTGGATAGAGCTGGGAAGGATTAGAACCTCTGCCAGCTTAAGGGCCTGTTTACAATTTCACGTTGGTGCAACATGCACCAATACACGACAACATGCCCCAACTCATGTAACATACAGTACTGCTTTGCATATCATTCATTTTGGCACCCCAGTGCACTAAAGCAGGCCTGGGACAAGGGGTGGGCAGAAGGGACAGCTGTCTTGGGCATTGTGGTATCATGTGAGGTGGGAGGGAGATTGGGGGGAGGGGGGTTGTGTTGGGGAATTTGGGGGGCAGAGGGGAAATTTGGGTGTGTGTCAGGAGGGGGGCGGGGAGAAAAAGATTTGTGCTAGGAGGGGGGATTAAGGGGGTTATTGTGCTGGGGGAGGGGGGTTGGAGTGGGGGGAAGAGAAATTTGTACTAGGAGGGGAA
The DNA here is from genome assembly GCF_042186555.1 of Aquarana catesbeiana. Lineage (NCBI taxonomy): Eukaryota > Metazoa > Chordata > Amphibia > Anura > Ranidae > Aquarana > Aquarana catesbeiana. Next base: position 58,507,720 of record NC_133329.1, read on the forward strand.
ATTTTAGGGGTAGAAAATTTGTGCTAGGGGGTGATTTTTTGGGCTGGGGGAATTTGGGGGATGTAGGGCAAAGATTTGTGCTGGGAGGGGGGATTTCAGTGGGGGGGTGGATTTGTACTGCGAGGAGGGGGGAATTTATGCAAATTAGTGCTCAGTTTTTTTGTAGGGAAGATATTTTCTGACATATAATGCTCATACATCTTGGGGGGGGGGGGGGGTGAAGTTTGGCATGTTTGCCCTGAGCTCTAGATTATCTTGTCCCGGCACTGCACTAAAGCAATGCACCTGTGTTGCAGCATGCTGCAAAGCAAAGCAAATCAAAGTAGTACTTTGCGGCGAGTTACATCACAAAAAAAAAGGCGCTCTCAATTTTCAGCACGTTAGGAGCCCATTCATTTCAATAAGATGCCTTAAAGCAAAAGCATATTAACACAACACAAAGAAGTAAATGGGCCCTAAACATTGTCGGTGTCCTTATAGAAGATAGTTACCATTTTTGTTGTTGTTGTTGTCTGATACCTGTCACCTGGACAGGAAGTAGGGGAAATCTCTTATCAGAGGACATAAATTCAGTAGGGAGCAGCAAGCTATTTTAAGGGTCCAGATAAAGTTTATTGGTCACAGCAATAATTTTTGACGTGTTCTTAAGGGACCCCCTTTATCAGGGAAAATGGAAAACTGGCTTCCAAAAACCCTTTACACTTGATTGTAATAGCAACTTAGACCAGGTCCAGCATTCCATCACCTTCTCTCTCTATGAAGTTGATGTTCCCAGTAGTCTTCCCAGAACACAAAGGAAGGGACTGGACCCCCACAAGTACTCATCCATATTCCCATCACACATGTTCTTGGAATGAGCTCTAAAGTGTTGGGTGCAGCATCAACCTCCAGCTGTGAACTGGAACTTACACAGTAACTGTAGATATTTGCTAGCACATCGCAGATCTTCAGATTAAGTCCAAATGTTTTTTTTTATTGGAGAATGATCACATCAACAAAGAGTGTGACATTTCGGACATGCCTGACAAAGGGGTCCTGCGTGGCTCCAAAACGTTGCACTCTTTTTCATTGTTGACGTGATCATTCTCCAATAAAAAAAATGTGGACTTAATTTGAAGATCCATGGCATGCTGGCAAATATCTACAGTTACTGGACCCCCATGAAAACACAAGAGAGGTACCTATTGGAATAGCCACCTAAACCGTGTACAGCACTCAACCACCTCATATCTCTAAAAAAGTTGAACTTCTTGGTAGTCTTCAAAGCCCTTCAATAACCCTTTATCCCCTTAAATAACTAGCTTCCAAAAACCGATTATGCGTGCTTGGAGTAGCAACTTAGACAAAGTCCAACACTCCACCACTTCCTCTCTCAATGAAGTTGATATTCTCAGTGGTCTTCCCAGAACCCAAAAAAGGGACTGGACCCCCACAACGACACAACGACCTATTGAAATAGCCACCTACCAATAGGTCCAGCACTCCACCACCTCCTTTCCTAATTAAGTTGATGTTCTCAGTAGTCTTCCCAGAACCCAAAGAAAGGTACTGGACCCCCACAAGGACACAAGAGAGGTGCCTATTGAAATAGCCACCTACCAACCAATAGGTCCATTACTCCACTGACTCATATCTCTATAAAGTTGATATACCTGATAGTCTTCCAAGAACCCAAAAGGAAGCAGCAGAACAAAAAGGCATTGTACCCGATCGGAATAGACACCTATACATGGTCCAGCACTCCACCACCTCCTGTCTCTACTAAATTGATGTTCTTGGTAGTCTTCAAAGCCCTTCATCATCTATTCTAATAGAAATCTAGCTTCCAAAAAGCTATTATGCTTGATTGGAGTAGCAGCTTCGGGCCAAGTCCAGCACTCCACCACCTCCTCTCTCATTGAAGTTGATGTTTTCAGTAGTCTTCCCAGAACCCAAAGAAAGGCACTGGACCCCCACAAGGACACAAGAGAGGTACCTATTGGAACAGCCACCTACCAATAGGTCCAGCACTCCACCATCGCATTTATCTATAAAGCTGAGGTTCTTGGTAGTCTTCCAAGAACCCAAAAGAAAGCAGCAGAGCCCCACTGTGGCACTAGAGAGGTACCAACAAAAAGATATTGCACCAGATCGGAGTAGCCACCTATACCTGGTTCAGCAATCCACCACCTCCTCTCTCTATAAAGTTGAGGTTCATGAACCCAAAAGAAACCCAAAAGAAACTGCAGAACCCCACAACAACACCGGAGAGGGACCCACCTTGGAAAAACCACCTACACCAGGGTCCACCACCTCATCTATCTCTATCATTCAGGAAAATCCTTACAGAGATTCTAATCTTCTCTTACTCTGTCCAAAACAATAAAAAAAAAAGGTTTTGTCTAAAGCTGAGCTTTAACAGATAATCAGCTTTATTTAAAGGGTCGGTGATTGCATTTAGGATTATCCAAAAGTATGTATATAGGGTAAGTCTACTTAAAATCAGTTGTTCGGTTTTATGGTAGATGCTGGGGAGGATTTATTTCTGCAGTTCTCCTTTCAGACTCCCTTAGCTGAAATCAGCTGAAATAGGCTGCATATCAGTACTTTTTTCTGTGTAGATTTGATCACATTGACCTTTCGCATAGTGTAACTTTTTTTTAATGATTATTTTTAGGTTGTGGTAATTCTTTGCTAAACAATAGCTCACAGAATCTTCTTCCACTTACCACAGGCTTGCTTCATAGGATATTGCAATAAGTAAGGAGTGTAAGGGTTGTATTTAAATAAAAATTGCATAGCAATTTACCCAGTGAAAGTGCATGTTCTGTGCTAATAGGGCAAAAAAAAAAAAAAAAAATACATTTTCCTGTGCTGCTTGAATGTTTTTCAATGATTTAAAATGGAAAATACCACATTTTGCCACTAGATGGTTGTACGTACCATAGGAGATTTGTAGCGCCATCCACTGGCCAAATGCTGTTGCTTAAATTTAAAATCAATATTAAAAAAAAAAACATTTGACCAGCACAGGAAATAAACTAATAACATTTTTTTTTGCCCCATTGGCACAGAATGAATGTACACATAAAGATGCAAGCCTTAGATCCTTTCTTCAGTCGTTATACAGTTGTAAAAATCCTGAACGGGGGATCCAAGGGGTTCCGAATACTTGCATCTTTTTTATTGTAAGCTAGCCAATAAAGGGGATCACTTGAACTTCAAACTTTGTGGACTAATTGATGGCTAACGTGGTCAAGACTCCACTATTAGTGAGCAGGACCCTCTGATTCCTCTTGTACCAAATTGTATTGTAACTGTACTGTCTGCCTTCATTTTGTAAAGCGCTGAGCAAACTGTTGGCGCTATATAAATCCTGTATAATAATAATATTAGCATAGAAATGCACAGCCTATTGCATTAGGGTGTGCACCCCAAATCTCAAACACATATGCCTGTGTTTGCATGTGTATACTGACAGTGTCAGTTGGAAGAGATTGGTGTCAGTAGGGGAGTGGATGGTGTCAGTTGTTTTTATTATTTTTTTACAATTTTATTTTATTTTTTTATTTTTTTTTTTACAATTTTTTTTAGAAGCCCTGTTAGGGCGCTTTGCTGAAATATCAGGGGTCCAAACAGGGGGAATCTGCACCACATGGGGGGGGGGGGGGATTAGGCAAGTGCGGCATTCACATTCTAACCTTGACCTGCACAGCGTAGTCAGAGAGATGACTTCTAATTGGTTGTTACGGTTTACTATATTTTCCTCCTTATGACATAATAACTCATGTTCACCCCGCTCGCTGTGCCCTCCTACCCACATTTCCTGTCCCTGCATGCTGCAGGCAGGGGGTGCGATCCTCGCCCCATTCTACGTATGAGTGTACGTGAGACGACTCACACAGTCAGTGGCGCCTGGTTACCGTAATGACGCGTTCCTGCCATAATTACCTGTCAGACCACCAGGCGTTGGGTTAACCTCTTCCCTGCCAGGAAGAGTGCAAACATCACAAATCACTTTGCAAGAACAGATTATTATTATTATTATTATTATTATTATTATTATTATTATTATTAATATTATTATTATACAGGGTTTATTTAGCACCAACAGTTTGCACAGCGCTTTACAACATGTGGACAGACATTACAGTTACATTGTAGTTCAATACAGGAGGAATCAGAGGACCCTGCACGTCAGAGCTTACAACCTAATTGTTTTGTAAGAATCGCCATGACGGTCCTCTGATTCCTCAGCCCCCCATGTCTGTCGGTCTCCCACCTCTTCCCTTAATCCCGCTGACCAAAGCAGATTCCTAGCGCAGTTGTCTAATCCCACAACACAAGGCGCGGGGACCCGTCCAGGCAACTCTCATTGTTCCCTTTCCAAATGCCTCGGGGGGTCCTTTTTTTCTGCTGGTAATCGTCCGTGAGGTCAAGCCCCGTCTTCCAAAACTCAACCTGACCTGGAGCTCATTGGCATGGATCTTTTTTTTTTAGTTTATGTAGCCAAAATGTATTTGTTTACTATGTAGGGCTCAGAAACAATACCCTAAAAGATACAAAGCGATACAAAGTAACTCAAAGTTACAAATATTAAACTTATAGTCAAAACAAATAAGTTCAATATATAAACACAGTCACCTTTGATAGGAATGTTTTGATACATAGGTAACAATGAAAATAGAAGAGTCCGCACTGCTGGAGGTTCAGTCTTGTCTTTTTATTTCATATGACCATGTAAAAACAGAACACACAGACGCGTTAAGGCACAAGACTTATTCACAAGCCTTGTGCTGTTAACAAGGCTTGTGCCAAAACACGTCTGCGTATTCTTTTTTTACATGGTTATATGAACAGGGCTGGTGCAAGGATTTTTGACACCCTGGGCGAAACCTAATTTTGCCGCCCCCTTGGCTCCACCCACTTTGCCCTGCCCATGTATACTCCTCTTTTTTAATGAAGCGCCCATCAAATGCAGCCTCACCCGCACCCATCAGTGCAGCCTCACCAGCGCCCATCAATGCAGCCTCACCAGCGCCCATCAATGCAGTCTCACCAACGCCCATCAATGCAGCCTCACCAGTGCCCATCAAATGCAGCCTCGCCCGCGCCCATCAATGCAACCTCACCAGCGCCCATCAATGCAGCCTCACCAGCGCCCATCAAATGCAGCCTCACCAGCGCCCATCAAATGCAGCCTCACCCGCGCCCATCAATGCAACCTCACCAGCGCCCATCAATGCAGTCTCACCAGCGCTCCTCAATGCAGCCTCACCAGTGCCCATCAAATGCAGCCTCACCAGTGCCCATCAATGCAGCCTGCTAGCACCCATCAATGAATATTTGCTTGCTTCCATTCATTCAGGAGTCGGGACACAGACACAGTCCTCCGCTGCTGCGCCTCTGACACTATGTGTGAACAGAGCGGCGGCTGCCTGCTGATGCTGAGACTTAGTTACTTGCTGCAGAGAGAAGAGAGTAGCAACACCAGTGGCCAGGTGCCCTAGGCAGCAGTGTGCTGTTATCAGCTTTCCCAGCTATCTTCTGTGAACTACAAAACACCTTCCCCCTATGTCGCCGTTTACTTGCCTTTATCTGACCCTTGGGGCACTATTCCATCCACTGACACCAACAATGAGGCATAATTCCTCCCACTGACACTAACAAAAAGGCACATTTCTTTTCATTGACACCAACGATGGGGCACTATTCCTCCCACTGACAACAATGATGGGGCACTATTCCTTCCATTGACAACAATGATGGGAAACTATTTCTCCCACTGACACCGACAATGGGGCACCATTCCTCCCACTGATGCCAATGATGGGGCACTATTCCTCCCACTGGGACCAATGATGGGGTACTATTTCCTCCCACTGACACAAATGATGGGGCATTATTCCTCCCACTGACGCCAACGATTGGGCACTATTCCTCCCACTGAGAACAATGATGGGGTTGGGGTACTATTTCCTCCCACTGACACAATGATGGGGCACTATTTTTCCCACTGATACCAATTATGGGGCACTATTCCTCCCACTGACATCAAATATGGGGCACTATTCCTCCCATTGACACCAAGTGATGGGGCACTATTCCTCCCACTGACATCAACAATGGGGCACCATTCCTCCCACTGATGCCAGTGATGGGGCACTATTCCTTCCAACGATGGGGTACTAGTCATCCCACTGACGCTAAGGACGGGGCACTTTTCTTCCCACTGACACCAATGATGGGACATTTTCTACTCCCACTGGCCATAGTCCCCCCCCCCCCCCCCCCAAAGTCTGAAGGACAGTAAACTGGCCATTTGCTTATAATTTTTGGGAGACCTCTGCCCTATGTTATGGAGAAAAGAAAACAAGAGGGTGCTCTGAGATCCTGTCCTAGGGTGACAACACTGCACCTCCATAGATACAGTACAGTAAGCGTTGTCACCCTAGGACAGGATGTGTTCATTCCAGGACCACAGGTGAAAAAAAGAAAAAAGCCTAAAAAAAAGAAAACAAATGCAGCCATCACATCTAAGGACTGGTAAGCTGCAATGTATTACATTTTACTTTTGAGTTTGGATAGTCTTTGGATACAAAATACTGCATGTAGATGACATTTTGTTGCTGGTACAAGCCCAGAAGTTTCCTCAGCAGTAATTATTTTCTGGCACAAGCTCCTGTACACACAGGCTGGCCCCAGCAGTCAGCAGCTGCTCTCGGTAAAGGTCGCGGCTATTTCTGGCGCGGCGTCCCGGGGCTCAGTTACCGTCACCCAACAGCTGCTTAAACACTGACCCCCAGGATGACAGCGCACCCATGTGACCTGCAGACAAGGATGGTGACTGTCTGGACCTACACCTGCTGACCGTAGGTGACCGCCACCCCACTAATGTTACTTTATGGCTTCTGTCACCCTATATCACTAACATCAGGGCTGTCCAAACAGTGCAAACCATAACCACCAACCAGAAACCAGTTTACCGCCATTAGATCCAAGACAGAGGATTTCCTATTGGTTGTTCCTGAGTTTAGGGATATGTTCAGTAAGCTTGCATCAGATTTGCTGCCCAACGCACAGCCAACGCAAGAACACGCCAATTTGCCTTATGTCCTATGCCATGGGTGCTCAACCTGTGGCCCTCCAGCTGTTGCAGAACTACAAGTCCCATCATTCCTCAGCCTTTGGGAGTCATGCTTGTTTAACTGTCAGTCTTGCAATGCCTCATGGGACTTGTAGTTCCGCAACAGCTGGAGGGCCGCAGGTTGAGCACCCAAGCCCTATGGCTGCGTTCTCACCCAACACACTGCATTGGTGTGCATTCAAAAAATAATAGGATATGTTTAATGTTCTGATGCGCTCTAATGCATAGCACCCAACTGTCCCTGATTTGGAGGGACTGTCCCTGATTTGGAGCAATGTCCCTCTGTCCCTCTTTCCTCTTCATTTTGGTCTGATCTATATAGTTGTAAATAAAATGCACTTTTTATCTTTCAAAAAGTGTTTCCCAGCGCTAAACCTTTCATCCAATTTCTAAATTTTAATAGCCAATATAAAAAAATAGGAGCGGTAAAAAAAGTCCTTGTGGATTTAAAGTGGAGTTCCACCTAAAAATGGAACTTCCACTTTTTGGAACCCTCCCCCCTCCGGTGTCACATTTGGCACCTTTCAGGGGGGAGGAGGGAGCAGATACCTGTCTAATACAGGTATTTGCTCCCACTTCCTGGCATAGATCACCGCGGTGATCACGGTGACCTACGCCACTTCCGACGCCTACTCTGTCCTCCCCCCGCTGTCTTCTGGGAGACACACAGGTCCCACAAGACAGCAGGGACCAGTGAGGACGCGCAGCGCCACTAGCACATTTTCAGTAGGGAGCCAGGAAGTGAAGCCGCAAGGCTTCACTTCCTGATTCCCTTACCAAGGATGGCGGCGGCAGCAGCCGAGAGCCAACGGACAGATAGGCTTCGGCTGCCGACATCGCAGGCTCCCTGGACAGGTAAGTGTCCGTAAATTAAAAGTCAGCAGCTGCAGTATTTGTAGCTGCTGGCTTTTAATCTTTTTTTTTTTTTCGGCGGACCACCGCTTTAATTAACCTTCTTTTTGGGGTGTGGCAGGGGGCGTGTCCTATACCTACATAAGTTTGCAAGTAGGTGTCCCTCATTTCCATCTCAAAATGTTGGGAGGTATGGTAATGCATCGCAATGTGCCGCAGCACATAGAAGTTTGATGGCCCATTCTCATTAGAAACTGCACACTTACTGCGTGTTTTTTTTCCACGCAGAGATACATGTATTTGATGCATGTTTTACATGCAAATGATGCGCATTTTTCTACCTGAATTTGTCCTGTGAGGTCACTTCCTCCTTCTTTCTTTACCTGGGCTTCTATGTGCACTGTGATGCGTTGAAGTGCATTTGCATGCATTTTTGTGCGTTTGCAGTGCAGAAAAATGCAGCATGCTCTACTCTTTTTGACTGCACGGCACTGACATAATGTTAACTGTGCCCATAGGACATAGGTGTGCACAGTATATTATTACATTAGGGTGTGCACCCCAAAGCTCAAACACACATGCCTTTCTCTGCAGCCTCAACTGCTCTGTTCTGAGCGGCTTCCTGTTCATTTACAAACTGAAGCATAGTAAACATAGTTGAGGGGAGAAGAGAGGAGGAAAGCCAGCAGCACTGAGAGGGGGCGCAATACAGGGGAATCCCAGGCAATAAGGGGAATAACCACCACACACAGTAATTAGGGTGTGCCCAGGCACACCTGGCACACCCCCTGTGCACGCCTATGCCCATAGCATTACCTTGATTTTCGACTGTCAATGCAGTTGGAGTTCAGTCCAAAATGCATCCAACTGTGTTAGGTGTGAAAGGGCCCTACAGTAAGTGAGGATTTAGGACCCTTTTCACACCGAGCGAAGTGGGATGCAGTTGGCTGCACTCCACCTCCATTGACAGTCCAAAATCAAGGTAATCCTATGGGCACAGTTCACATCATTGCTGTGCAGTTCAGCGCAGTTAAAAAAAAAAAAAGTAGAGCATGCTGCATTTTTTTTGCACCGCAAATGCAGGTAGCGTGCTACAAACGCTCTTTAAATGCACCGTACCAGGCCCCTTTAAGGCAAGAAAGCCAAGCCCAAAAAACGTATAGGAAAATGCACTGCAAACGCAGCATAAAACGCATGCAAAATGCATTCAAGCGCACATCACGCACGCTTCAAACACGCTTCAAATGCATGTAAACATACAGTCAAAAATGCGCAGTTATGTGCAGTTTCCGGTGTGAATGGGCCCAAAGCCAAGCCCAAGAACGTATAGAAAAATGCACTGCAAACGCAGCGCTAAACGCAGCAGAAAACTCATGCAAAACACATTCAAGCTCGCGTCAAGAGCGTTTCAAATGCATGTAAACGTGCAGTTATGTGCAGTTTCTGGTGTGAATGGGCCCCAACTCTTAATGCATTGTGGAAATGCACACATTAATGCCCCCCCAACCACTACCCCCTTTATGCACAGCGATGCTAAAGGGGGTAGTGGTTGGGGGGGGCAGCCCCCAAACCAATAATCTGAATGAGCCCAAAAATAGAAAGCCAGCACAGACTAGATGTCTGGAAAGTGTTATTTAACATGATGTAAATGCGTCGAAACCACTCGATTAAATGCGTCAAAAACGCGTGCCAACGACTTGATCACGCACCTTCATGCGATCGAAGGCAGGTTAATGGGTGTCCATAGTATTTAAAACTCCAAAGCACGGCTAAGGCTCCGTTCGTATCTGGGCGTTCTGGGATTGCGTGTTTCTGTGCGCGATCCTGAAACGCAAAAAAAAAAAAACAGTGCATTGTGCTTGAAATACGGCTAGGAGATGCGTGTTTTGGCGTGCGACAAAACCCCTGACAAACGTGGCAAAACGTGCAGTAAAAAAAAAAAAAAACGCGCAAACCGGAACACGCCAAAATTATCTACTTTGTCGAATTTGTTTTTTTGCGCAGGGCAGCCTGTTAAAGTGAAAGGACTGCGCTGCTGTCGTGCAAAAAACGCGGCAAATTTTTTTCTTTTGACGCGCAAGTGTAAATGTGGACTAAGTAAGCCCTGTAGCAAACTACAGTGTGTCCATGTATAGGAAGGAATAGTGTATATATATTCATGTAGAAGTACATACAATGTATCCATATAGAAGTATTACTACATCATATTGTATCAGAAGAAATATTGTATAATAGTGTATCAAAGAAGTGACATTGTATCGGAATAATCTCTCCCCTCTCAGCATAGGATATGAAGCGTTGGTGGTATAGTGGTGAGCATAGCTGCCTTCCAAGCAGTTGACCCGGGTTCGATTCCCGGCCAACGCAGCTAATTTTTATCTTTTTATTACATTTTGAGATTTTTTTTTTTTTTTTTAAGCAACAAATTCAAATCTTAATTGAAATCTTCTCCTCTGTCACATTAAAAAACAAAAAAAATCCCCCCACCCCCCCATAATCCTGATTATGAGTATGTGAGTGAAGAGGAAGTTGTCATCAGCAGCAGAGAATTCTTTTCTGGGGATGGGGGGGAGAGGGGGGGAGGGGGTGTGATGCTCTGCAGCCTTGGGATGACTGTGCACAGGAAGAAGATGGGGGTGTGTGGCTGGCAGAGATGACTGTATATGTGACATCAGAGGGGCTGCTATGTGGCTGCTGTCACGTCTGATATCCCCTTCCTGGGGCTTCTTATAGGTGACCTTCATAAAGGTGACACCCAGGGCCCATCTCATATACGACATTATTGGGGACACAGACAGTGGGATATCACACAGTGATCACAGCAGATGGGTGGCCCATGGTGGCAGTGAATCCCATGGAGCTGTAGATTTATAAATCAAAGATGATAATAAATAATATCTCCTCCATGGTGCAGTGTAAAATGTGGCTCCCCTTTGATGGTCTCCAATAACCCCGGATGACCTTGAGTTGGAGGGAGAAGAAGGGAGTTCTGTGCTCCTGGATGTGAGTGGTCCCTTTAAACCGATGGCCCCGCCCCTCCGCCTTTCTACATGACGCTGTGAATGAGAAGCCTGAGATCACTTCACAGGAGACAGAGGAGAAGGTGAGAGCTCAGGATGCTGGATGGGGGGAGGGGAGGTCTTGGGGTGCTGGATGGGGGAAGGGGAGGTCTGGGGGTGCTGGATGGGGGAAGGGGAGGTCTAGGGGTGCTGGATGGGGATGTCTGAGGGTGCTGGATGAGGGGAGGAGGAAATCCTGAGGGTGCTGGATGGGGATGTCTGGGGGTGCTGGATGGGGGAAGGGGAGGTCTGGGGGTGCTGGATGAGGGGAGGGGGAAATCCTGAGGGTGCTGGATGAGGGGAGCGGAAGTCTGGGGCACTGGATGTGGGGGGAAGGATCATTGCCTCTACAGACAGAGGGGAGAGGAGGATATCCACCATACTTTGTAATTTTATAGAATATTGAACAGGAGGAGGTCAGGGGAACCCCCAGCATGGCGGGCAGTGACGTCACTGGAGGATGGAGAAGGTGATGAAAGGAATCTGCAGTACTAGGATTGGGAGGGGGACCCTGTGAGGACCAGGAGGACATCATAGGAAGAGTGGTAAGGAGGGGATGGCGATAGAGGAGAACTGAAGCAAGTGGGGGGGAGAGGAGTAAGGGAGCTAGGCAGGGGATGGGGAGAGGAGTAGGGGAGCTAGGTTGGGGATGAGGATGGGGGGATGAGGATGGGGAAAGGCGTAGGTGGGGGATAGAGAAAGGAGTTAGGTAGGTGATGATGGAGAGAGGACTAAGGAGATAGTAGAGGATCAACAGTAGGTGGGGATGGAGAGAGATAGAGTAGTTGGGGGAAGTGAAGGTAGGTGTAGGGTGCGTAGGTGAACATAGAGAGCTTAAATTAGGAAGCTAGGTGAGGATGGAGAAAAGACTAGGGAGGTAGGTGAGGATGGAGAGAAGACTAGGGAGGTAGGTGAGGATGGAGAGAAGACTAGGGAGGTAGGTGAGGATGGAGAGAAGACTAGGGAGGTAGGTGAGGATGGAGAGAAGACTAGGGAGGTAGGTGAGGATGGAGAGAAGACTAGGGAGGTAGGTGAGGATGGAGAGAAGACTAGGGAGGTAGGTGAGGATGGAGAGAAGACTAGGGAGGTAGGTGAGGATGGAGAGAAGACTAGGGAGGTAGGTGAGGATGGAGAGAAGACTAGGGAGGTAGGTGAGGATGGAGAGAAGACTAGGGAGGTAGGTGAGGATGGAGAGAAGACTAGGGAGGTAGGTGAGGATGGAGAGAAGACTAGGGAGGTAGGTGAGGATGGAGAGAAGACTAGGGAGGTAGGTTGGGATGGAGAACTAAGTAGAGAAGTCAGTGGTGATGGCATTGGAGAAAGCAGTACATCTACTATTGGTGAGGTTTGAAGGTCAGGCACAGCTCATTGATGACCTCTGCATGGAGATGGATGGGGATACAGACCGGAAGGTCATTGATTATTGATGAGGTCAGTGATTGGCAGAGGATGAAGATGGGGGACCGTTCTGGATGGGGACAATACTGTTGACAGTTGGGATAGAATCAGTGGGAAGGATGGACCACAAACGGGGCTAGGGATGGAAAAGGTTTGCATATAACTCATGAAGGAATAAAGATGGAGATGGAATAAAAATGTAATTTATTTTTTTGTTTTTTAATAAATGTAAAAATAAGCTACTGTGGGAGTGAATGTTGGAGGATCATGAATGTGACTGATGGCAGTAAATGGGTATCTAACCGGCATCTTAGAGGTTAATAATGACTTCTGGCGCAGACAGGAAATGGTGTAGGGTGTGCCTTGAGCAGGCAGGGGTTAATAAATCCACACTAGCCTCGGTGACCATACTCAGAGGCTCATGTTGGTGTTGTGTTCTGCATGGAAGAGAAAAGGTTAACCATACCATGCAACCATCATCCCTCCACCATGAGGAGCACCCCCATGTGTGCTCAGTGCTGCCTCTGTCCTCGGCCAGGCCTCGAGGATTCTGCAACTTCCTTTTTGCCTCATCATTTCCGTGAAGAAGGAAACCTGACTATGAGCCATCACTCTCATAAACCGTATTTGTAACCCTTCACAGACCAAAGCCAGCGGAGTGTCAAGGCGGAACCATTCTCTTGTGGACCTCTGAAGGTCTGTGTGTCCTCTAAGAGTCCTGTCTCGGAGAATGTCTCTCTGCCGGCGGACGAGCCTATTTTTAGAGCTGTCTTTTTTTGGTAGGACCTTGCAAAGGGACAGAAACGCGGGCCGACTGCAGTAGGCCTTTGTAGGATTGTGTTGTGGTTTTTTTTTTTTTTTTTTTTTTTTATATTGGTGAGGAAGGGGTTAACCTAGACATGCCTAGAGCAGGTATTGCCGTATAGGTGTGTCCTGTACGTGCCGCCCCGCTCTGACACTCCCCAGCTTTGTCTTCTACCATTCATTGCCTAATCCCGAGTCGCTCTGCTTTATTCCAGAACGCAGCAAAATGCCTACCGAATACCCAGCCTTGACCACCGAGCAGAAGAAGGAGCTCCATGAGATCGCACAGAAAATCGTGGCTACCGGCAAGGGCATCCTAGCCGCTGATGAGTCCACAGGTAAGAGGGTGTTTGGGTGTCTTTCTGTAAATCTGCCTCGCAGTGGACGTTCGTCTTCGGAAACGTTAAATCTGGACTCTGGCCAAGCCACTAAATGCACATCTATGACCTTTTTTTTTATGGGCTTTAAAGATTTGTAACTCTGTTTTGGCCACTCTTGTAATTCATACAACTCTACCAGGCACTGCAACGCTTACCCTGTTAAAGCTCAGCTCTAGCCAAAACCTTTTTTATTTAGTTGCTGGGAAGGGTTAGAGCCACTGTCGGGTTTTTATTGCCATTTGTGTCCGGTTTCCGATCACGTTAGGACGGGAAGTCAAGGGAAATCTCTCCTAAAGAAGATGAAAACTCATCTGTATGTAGAAGGAAGAAAGTGTTACATCATGACCCATGTTTTTACTGGTGCCTCTTCCTGTCCCATAATACATCTGCACCACCTGATTGTTGTCCTGGTGACACAAACAGGAAGTAAGTTAAATCTCCCCATTGGGTCTCAGACAGGAATAAAGTCCTGCCCAACAAAAAAAAGAATAGTCTTCAATATTCTGAAATGTCTGCACTGCAGACACGTAATAGGAGATGAAAAATATACACTTTATTGGGGTAATGGCAACGAAAATCCCAACAAGCACGTAACAATACAGATAGCATACAAATATATGTTTTTTTTTTTTTTTTTTTTTTTTTTTTTTTTTTTAAACGGAACCAAACGACACCCATCCAGCAGTCTGAGAATACGCTCCATAAATCAGTGTGAGTCCTATGCTGGAATGACCCTGGTCACGGTACATCGATCGTCCTCATTATCCTACCATAGGGACTGCAGGGCAAAGTACTATGTAACATTAGCAATAAAATGAATGACTCTGAAGAACTCTCCCAGGGCGGGCTCTCATATGGAGGAATGGGATTTTTCTGCACATGGGTTTTGGAAGTTTTGGTGGACAGAGGAGCTTACATTTTTAGAGGAGTGCTGTGGGGGGAGGGGAGGTGGGTAACTTAAAAGACTGATTATCCTTTAATTAAGGATTCATTGCTATAACGCCTAGATTCATCCTGTGTCCATAGTAATAAACCGGGCTTGTCATTGAGTAGTTGGTAGCATAGCAACTGTCAACAAAAGGCGGCGATTGTGCCGCCACCGAAGTGCATTCTGCCATAAACACACTGACAAATGTGATCGTTTTTCACCAAGGCATGCCATGACTGACTGTTTTAACCACTTCAATACCGGGCATTTTCACCCCCTTCCTGCCCAGGCCAGTTTTCAGCTTTCACTTTGAATGACAATTGCGTGGTCATGCTACACTGTATCCATATTTAATTTTTATAATTTTTTTTTTTAGACAGAGCTTTCTTTGGCATTTAACCACTTAGTGACCGCCCACTGTAGATTTACTGTGGCAGGGCGGCCGCTCTGCGCCAGATCACGTACCTGATCTGGGGGTGTGCACAACCCACTCCCGCTGTGATTGGACACAGCGGGAGCCAATCAGCGGGTCCGGCGGATCGTTCGTGAGAAGGGCAGAACAAGGCATTCCCCCCCCTTGTGTGAGAGGGGAATGTGCTGATCCTGTGATGCCTTAGTCTGTAGACGCTAAAAGTTTTGCAGAAACCAATCAATATACGCTTATTGGGATTTTTTTTTTTTTTTTTTTTTTTTTTTTTTACCAAAAACATGTAGCGGAATACATATTGGTCTAAATTGATAAAGAAATTTTTTTAATATATAGGGAATGTTTTATAGCAGAAAGTAAAAAAAAATTCTATCTATCATTATAATATTTATTTTTTTCAAAATTGTTGGTCTTTTTTTGTTTATAGCGCAAAAAATTTAAACTGCAGAGGTGATCAAATACCACCAAAAGAAAACTCTTTGTGGGGGCAAAAAAGAATGTGTGCATTTTATTTGGGTACAGTGTTGCACAACCATGCAATTGTCAGTTAAAGTAAAGCAGTGCCGTATCGCAAAAAATGTCCTGGTTATGAAGGGGGATAAACCTTCCGGAGCTGATGTGGTTAATCACCTCTTGGGGCTTTTTTTTTTTTTTTTTGCTAAACAAAAAAAGACCCAAAATGTTGGGGGTAAAAAAAGAAATTTCTTTTAAAAGAAGTGTCTGTTATAAAATTTTTGTAAAATAGATATTATTTTTTCTCCTTCGCTGATGCGCGTGATGAGGCGGCACTGATAGTGGGGCACTGACAGGTATCACTGATGGGGGCTACACTGATAATTGGGGAACTGATTATCAGTGTAGATGTCCTCACTGAGGAAAGCCGCTTGTCAACTCTCCTCTCCTTACTTGCTGTCAGCCGGACATCACTGGTGGGCACTGATAGGAGGCACTGGTGGGGCTGCACTGATAATTGGGGCACTGATTATCAGTGTAGTTGTCCCCACTGAGGAAAGCTGCTTATCAGCTCTACTCACTTTTTTTTTTTTTTTTTTTTTTTTTTTTACTATAATAATAATTTTTTCTTACCTGCTCTGTGCAGTGGATTTGCACAGAGCAGCCCCGATCCTTCTCTTCTCGGGTCCCTCTTCGGAGCTCCTGGCCCTTCACTCCTGTTGAATGCCCCCACAGCAAGCAGCTTGCTATGGGGGCACCCGGGCCACAGCTCCGTGTGTCCATTCAGACAGGGAGCTGCAGTCCAGCCCCGCCCCCTTTCTATCCTCATGGGCTGACTGACTTTGACGGGAGCCATTGGTGCCGCGCTGCTATCTCGGCCAATGAGGAGGGGAGTCCCGGGCAGCCGAGACGCTCCTACAACATCGCTGGACAGAGATGGGGCTCAGGTAAGTATGGGGGGGGGGGGGGGTGGCTGCTGCACACAGAAGGCTTTTTATTTTCATGCACGGAGATGACTTTACAACCCCTTTTAACTTGCAATAGTTCCGGATGTTGAAACACCAGAGGAAGTTAAATGAAATGAACAAATAGGTCCCTGTTGTGCCAGCTGTGTTCGTTCTCTCTACCAGGTCTGGATTAGGTAATTGGCAGAGACTAACCACTAAGGGCTGAGTTCAGATATCAATACTGAGAGCCTACAGCCACATGGATTAGTACTACAGCCTCAGGGGGTAACATTTGAGAGCCTACAGCCACAAGGGGGGGGTAATATTGAGAGCCTACAGCCGTGTGTGTGTGTGGTAATATTGAGAGCCTACAGTCACGTGGGGGGGGTAATATTGAGAGCCTACAGCCGCATGGGGGGCGGGGGGAATATTGAGAGCCTACAGCTGTGTGTGTGTGTGTTAATATTGAGAGCCTAAAGCCGCGTGGGGGGGGGGGGAATATTGAGAGCCTACAGCCGCAGGGAGTAATACTGAGAGCCTACAGCTGTTATTGTGAGATGTCAGGAATGCGTTTATGCCGACCTGTTCAGTAAATGATGGGTCAAGTTTAACAACCTTTCTTGTCTGCTTGTTCTGTAGGCAGCATTGCCAAGCGTCTGAGCTCCATTGGCGTAGAGAACACCGAGGAGAGTCGCCGCTTCTACCGCCAGCTGCTGTTCACCGCCGACGACAGAGTCAACCCCTGCATTGGTGGCGTCATCCTGTTCCACGAGACTCTCTACCACAAGGCAGACAATGGCAACCTATTTACCAAGGTCATCAAGGACAAGGGAGCCATTGTGGGAATCAAGGTGAGCCAAGGGGGATTGTGGGTAGGTTCACGTTTTTTAAATTTAGTTCAAGCACCAGCTGTTGCATAACTGTTCTCTTCCTTTCCTAGGTTGACAAAGGTGTTGTCCCACTGGCTGGAACCAACGGAGAGACCACAACACAGGGTAAGAGAGATGCAGATATAGATCAGGCCGTTGGAATAAGTGTAGGTCAACGTGAATGGAGTCTATCGGGGTTTATGCCCCAGGGCATTCAGAAATTACCATCTTAATGCCTTCTCAGCCCAAAATTGTCTCTTCATACTTTTTATATCGGGAGCAGATTAATTTTAATGTACTTCACATCTGTGAAAAATGGAACAGTTAAGAAAATCGGGAGACTCTCTTAGCCAACCGATCATTTGTTGTTTTAAAGTGTGTTAGACCAATGTGGTGATGTATCTGAACAACCAATTGGAAACCAATCTAATCAATGCAGATCTGTGACTGGTTACTTTGGAATACTATACTCCAGTTCTCTGTTGTCGTAAAGAGACCCTGTCACCTTGCCTATGCAGACCAAAGTGACAGCATCTCTGCAAAGCACTCTCCCTTGCAGCACTTCCTTGGCATTCTTTCCTCCTTTTTGCAGCTGGCAATGAAAGGGAGCAATTATGTGTCTCCCCTGGTCAAGTAACAGTACTTGGGCCTGGCAACATTCTGCCAGGCCCAGGCACCATCAGAGGAGAGCAGATCACATGTTTCTCCATACATGGAAGTGCCAGGTATTCTCACCAGTTGTGGAGGAGAAGGGACCACCAAGGGAGCACAGGGATTATTTGGTGACCACAAGTGTAAGGAGCTTTGGGCAGGGAGACTGTCGCTTGTCCTGTATGGCCCACATAACAGGATCTCTTTTTAAATCTAGCTTTATCTTGACATGTATGACAATTCTGTAGCTCAGTAGACAAACCTGTAGAGCATTAGGAGACACCTTTTTTAAAGCTACCTTTCCAACACAGAGGAACCATTGAAATAACTTTCCGGTCTCAGGGGAACCCCCGCTAAAAGTTCAAGGGGTGGGCAGGAGAGGCAGCTGCCCTGGGCACTGTGGTTTAATTTGGGGGGGTGGCTCTGTGAGGAGATTGAGGTGCAGGGGACTTGTGTTGGGGGGTGGATTTGTGCTAAGGGGGGGGATTTGGAGTGGGGGGGTGGAGAGGAGGTGTACTCGGAGGGGAAATTTGAGGGGTAGAGTATTTGTGCTAGGAGGGGTTACTTCTTCCCTTCCCTCATACCCCCCCCCCTTTTTTTTTATTTTATTTTTGGGAGAGCATTTGCGTTGGGGGGGGCAAGAATTGTACTGAGGAAATTTTATGCTTGGGTGGTAAGCACACAGATTAGTGCTCCCTTTTTTTTTTTTTGGGGGGGGGGATTTTTGCTATCACATAATGCTCCTACATCTTGGGTGGGGGGCGCAGTTTGGCATGTTGGCCCTGGGCTCTACATGACCTATCCTGGCACTGGTATCCACAGGTCATGATATATTAGTGTGATGTCAGTGGGAAGAATGCTCCTTACACTTGTGGTCATTGGGAAGGCTTACCCCCTTACAGATAGACCAGTGGGAACTTATCTGGAGGAACCTGGGGGTTCCATGGAACCCTGCTTGAAAGACCTTAACCCAAAACAAATCCCGTCATGCTCCTGCCTCAAGTAGTCATGCCTATGGGTGTTATTCTTGCAGTGGTTCATAGGACTTTTAGTTTCACCACAGCTGGAGTTCAGAGGGGACAGCTTATACCCCCGTCAGGGTTTTTTGCTCTGTGAGATTGTCCTAGAAACATAGCAGGAAGTAACAGGGGATCTCTCTCTCGTAGTTGTCAACAGAATAAGTGTTCCCATTGGAAGATTTCCTCTCCTCCTTGTGTTCCTTTTGAACACCTAAAAATGTTGGGTCTCCCATCACTTCCAGTAGCAGAGACCATGATAACCAGGACCAATAGAGAAGGGTGACTTTTTGGCTATTGGTGAAGGTTTAGCTGTACATGCACTTAAATCTGATTCTAGAGCTGAGAGCTTGTGTTCAGGTCTGCTTTATTCTGTAACAGAAGAGATTTGTGGGCTTCCATGATAATACATCTGTGCTCCCCTCCCTCTAGGTCTGGATGGCCTGTCTGAGCGCTGTGCCCAGTACAAGAAGGACGGTGCTGACTTCGCCAAGTGGCGTTGTGTGCTGAAGATCTCTGACCACACCCCCTCTCGTCTCGCCATCATTGAGAATGCCAACGTGCTTGCACGTTATGCCAGCATTTGCCAACAGGTAACAAACCATTTGTCTCTCTCTTCCCCTCCCTTTTCTTATTTTTGAAGGGTTCTTTTCATTTTTTTTTTTTTTTCAACATGAAAAGGTATCTAAACTCACCCCTTTCTAGCGACATATACAGTGGATATAAAAAGTCTACACACCCCTGATAAAATGTCAGCTGATGACAATATGGTGCAAATATTTCCAAGTCAAGATGTGCCATGCTGATAGACTCATACCCAAAAAGACTGAGTGCTGTAATAAAATCAAAAGGTGCTTCAACAAAGTATTAGTGTAAGGGTGTGCACACTTATGCAACCATATTTTATTTTTTTTTTATTTTTACTTCCCTCCAACTAAAAGATTTTAGTTTGTTGTTCAACTGAGTTGTACAGTTGATGGGTCACACCAGGGGCATTTCTAGGTCTGCAAAAGATCTGGGGCTAGAGCCCATAGCAGCAGTCACCAACCTTGGGGGGGGGGGGGGGTGTAAGCAATTTTTCACGGGCAAAGGAAGGCTGGTGTTGGCGTTTCAATCATCATGGCACCATGGTTGATATGGTGTCAGGGTGATCAAAGCGCATTGTTTCTATTGTTACATTGTAATATATAATGAAGTGGTTTAACTCGCCATAATGCAGAATCGGTGGGAGCCCTGGGCGTGTCACTTGCCACCGTCACCTGCCACCATTTACAGATAATCACTTGTCACCGTTTGCATATTGTCACTTGCCATGCCAGCCAGTGCCACCAAATGTGCATTGCTGGCAGCACTTGTCCATTCAGTGAGGGCAGGAGAGCGGAGATGCGGGGCGGGCAGTGAGAGATGATGTAATCTCTCTGCTCCCCGCCGCACCTCCGACATTTAAAAGGCCCGCGCTGTGAGGGCGGAAGAGCGCTGAGGTGTGGCGGGCAGTGAGAGATGATGTCATCTCTCTGCTCCCCGCCGCACATCGCTCCCACGTTGAAGTGGCCCGGCTGTGAGGGCGGAAGAGTGGCGACGGGCGGAGAGAAATGTCATCTCTGCTCCACCTCCAATACCGCCTGCCGCAGCTGTGACCCGCTGAGACTCAGGGCTAGGGGCTCCAGCCTCAATATCCACCCCATGGCAACGCCTATGGGTCACACATTCAAGGTGGGAAATGTTCTGAAATGATTTCTTTGTTTTCATTTTTTTTTTTTTTAATCACAGAAACCTGACATTTTAACGGGGTGTGTAGACTTTTTCTATCAATTGTACCCTCCATTCCTCACTGTTCAGCTGCTGGGGCCAGGGCAGGAAAGCCCTGTGTAAACTCCATGATGACTTATCTGGAGCTTACACAGGTTTATGAACTCCTTCCTGTCTATAATGGCTTATTATTATTATTTTTTTTTTTGTAATTTATATGGGTGTGTCCCATGAACTACAAGCCCCAGCAGTGCGTGCCAAAGTGAGTGGCGGATGACCCAGCCCTCTGTTATATCGCAATTTTTTTTAGGATTGCCACACAATGGCCCAATATTCAGAGGAACTCTCTTATATGCTGTAATTTTTTTTTTTTTTTTTTTATGATTAGACAATCTTTATTTTATTGTGAAGAGCTTGAGGAAAATACAGGCCTATTGCAGCAATAAACCTTTTACTCCCTGACCGCATATGTAGCAATACCTCCACTTCTGTATTATCAGAATAAGAGTGTGGACAGGAAGTTGTGAAAGGGGACATGAAATGCATATGTATGCTGAGAAGGATGGGAGGGCCAGTGCAAGGATTTTTGTCTACATAGGCAAAGGTGCATTTTGCTGTGAATAATGAGGGGGCGTGTTTCTGGGCACAATAATAAATAAAGGGAGCTGGTGCTGTGTAGTCACATGACTATCCTGCCTACTGCAGCCCTTCTGTCCCATAATCGGCCGTTAATGGGCACTTGAAGCTGTTGCTGTTTAGTCGCAGGACTATCCTGGCGGCTTATACTCTTCTTTCCCATGATCAAGGCTGGATCTCGGGAGCCTATATTCAGAGAATTCTGAAGGCCCCCCCAAAAGAAGAAACTCTGCACTAATCAACACACTCACCCCTAAGCATACATTTTCTTCTGCAAGTTAAAATTCTCCCCAAGCAAAAAAATGCAAAAATTCCCCAACCTTACAGTCCAAATCCCCCTCCCTGCACATTTCTTTTCCATCTTTGCCATCATAGGTGTCACTTTTGCGCTGACACCTATGCCATCATAGGTGTCAGCCCTGCCTAGTTGCCATTTTGATAACTACAGAATCTTTCCCCCTCTCTTTACTACATAGGAGGAGGGGGGGGTGTTTTGTAGTCTAGGATTAGAACGGGTGGGGGGGGGGTTGATTGGACTCCAAGAGAACACAGGTAGAGTGAACAGGACAGCACAGGACAGTCCTGGATTTCTGACAGGTGTGTTTTTTTTTATTTTTTTACTTTTTTTTTTTTTTTTTTTTTTTGGTCCTTTTTTGTCTAACCTGTAATCTTTTTATATCTCTGCAGAACGGTATTGTCCCCATTGTGGAGCCCGAGGTTCTTCCTGATGGTGACCATGATCTGAAGAGGTGCCAGTACGTCACTGAGAAGGTATGTGACTAAAGCTGGGAAGACACGGGCTGGAGAGCCTAGCGACTGTAGATTATTGCTAATTATGTAAGCCAATGGCCCAGCATACAGATATGTCTTATCGGAAATGCTTCCAAGGATTTGTTAAAGCTGAACTCCTAGGCTGAATGTGCATCTCTGTAATCAATAATGCATCATTAAATCTATTGGATAAATGCAGTGTAAGCACCTGACTTTGATCTGGTATCGGCTTCATGCAGTCCCTGTAGAACAAGGGCTGGAGTGTGAGAGGAAGAAGCAGCATAAATGAGTTCTTGGGATGTCAAGGATCATGCTGATAGAAGGAAAGTGCAGAGTGACACACAGGTGATCTCCTCGCTGTACTGCTAATACTTTCACTGTCCAGTCACAAGCTGGGGCAGATATAGGATGAGTCCGATGGGCTCGGAGGAAGTGGTTTGAATAATGCTAGCCATCTAATGGCAGAAAAAAGCACTGCGGGGGAAATCTCTAGATTGAAAGTGTGCTGGACACCATCTACAACATTTCTTGGTTGTCAAGTGGTCATAAACCCCTTTTTTTTTTTTTTTTTTTTTTTTTTTTTTTTTTTTTTTTTAATAAACAAATGTCCTCATTTAGTAATTGTTAAAGGCAAAGTCCAGCTTTCAGACCATGCTTTATGTTAGACCCAAATTTAGTGTGTAACATGAAGCATAGTCAGATGCAGCATATCCAGACCTCCAGTTTGGTTCACCTACCAAAATAAGCCAGCGCTAAGATGCCCCCCCCCCACCTTGTACAGGCTAGCACACGGATGCCCCCCCCCCCCCCACCTTGTACAGGCCAGCGCCGCACAGATGGGCCCCCCCCCCACCACCACCTACCTTGTACAGGCCAGTGCTTGTATGCCCCCCCCACCCTGTAGAGGCCAGCGCTCAGATGCCCACCCTGTACATGCCAGCGCTTAGTTACCCTCCCTCTCCCCTATAGACAAAACATGTCTACCTTGATGTAAGATGTTCATGGACTGAATTGTGCATGCCCAGTTCACCCCTCCCTAGAGGTCTGTGTGACTATATACTGATGAGAATATCCCCCCGCAGGTCCTGGCTGCTGTGTACAAGGCCCTCAGCGACCACCACGTCTACCTGGAGGGAACTCTCCTCAAACCCAACATGGTGACCCCTGGCCACGCCTGCACCAAGAAGTACGCACCTGAAGAGGTCGCCATTGCAACAGTCACCGCCCTGAGGCGCACCGTGCCACCCGCAGTCACCGGTAAGAGGGGGGGATATGGAGTCCTCTTAGGAATAATAGGGAAGTTTCTGGGGAGGAGCGTCATGATCTTAATGTTATGGTGTTTTGTTTGCCCCGTGCAGGTATCACCTTCCTGTCTGGAGGTCAGAGTGAGGAGGAGGCTACCATTCACCTGAATGCCATCAACAAGTGCCCCCTGCACAAGCCCTGGGCCCTCACCTTCTCTTTTGGACGTGCCCTCCAGGCCTCCGCCCTTAAAGCCTGGAGCGGAAAGAAGGAGAACGTCAAGAACGCCCAAGAGGAATACACCAAGCGTGCACTGGTATGTACACCTAGCTGCAATGCTCCCTGCCACCACTAGATGTCGTTTTTCCCTTTCCTTCCATGCTGCATTAAAGGCCCAGTATCACAAAAAATATTGTATCTCTTCCACAATAGCAAGCCTTCCTGCTTACAACCCTCCCCTTTTTTTTTTTTTTTTTTTTTTTTTTTTTAATTTTTTTTTTAAGGTAGCGTTCCACTTTAAGAAGTGTCAGCTGCAGGGCTTTTATTTGTTTGTCCACAATGTGACACAACATTTGTTTAATGGAAGTAGGGAAAGATAACAGAACTGCTGGCAGGATCAACAGGCATTAAAACTGTTAACCCCTTCCTGCTCATCCATTAAGGTGGAAAGGTCTGCCTGATCACATGACCACTGTCATTGGGGTAATATATAGAAATTATATGGACAAACTTTCCACTTGCTGACCAGGCTTTTTCTGGCCCATTTTTTTAAATCAGTATATTTTGCTAGAAAATTACGTAGAACCTCCAAACATTTATACTTCTTCCCCTTTATTTATTTTTATTTTATTTATTTTTTTAGCAGAGACCCTAGGAAATAAAATGGCAATTGTTGCAATTTTCTATGTCACACAGTATTTGTGCAGTGGTTTTTCAAACGCAAATTTTTTTTGGAAAAAAAAAAAGCATTTTAATAAAAAAAAAAAACAAAAAAAAAAAAAAACACAATATATAACCCAATTTCATTTTAGTATGTGAAAGATGTTATGCCGAGTAAGTGGATACCTAACATGTCATGCTTTAAAATTGTGCATGCTTGTGGAATGGTGACAAACGACTTGCATATGTGTTTGCTTCTGCACGCGAACATGGAGGGATGGGGGGGCGCTTTATCTCTTCCCTTTTTTTTTGTTTTGTTTTTAATCACTTGAATTCCTATTACAAGGAATGTAAACATATCTTGTAATAGAAATAAGGATGACGGGTCCTCTTTATGGTGAGTGTGGAGAGATCTGGGATCAAAAAGATCCCAAATCTCTTCTTTACTTTTAAAAGCAAAAGATCAAAAAAAGCTAATTTTTTGATCTTTTGCTAAAAAAAAAAAAAAAAAAAAAAATGGACTGGTCCTCCAAGGTAAAAACGTTCAAGAAGGAGCACCGCTCCAGGTGAGCAAATCAGTGTGATCTGGATGTGCTGGGTGCTAGCCACTTCTCGTCACTGAAGGAAAAGGCTGCACACTAAGGAAAATGATCCAACGTCATTTTATTGATCCAACATGAGTCGCATACAAAACGGCCACAAAGACACAGAACCCAGTAGGAGACGCGTTTCACACTGTCATTAGTGCTTCTTCAAGTGAAAAAGCACTATTGACTGTGAATTGCGTCACCTACTGGATTCTGTGTCTTTGTCTCGGTGGCTGTTGTGTGTGTCTGTCTCTTGTTGGATCAATAAAATCACGTTGGATTGTTTTTTGGTGTGCAGCCTTTCCTTTTCCTCCAAGGCAATAGAGTCCATAAAAGAATATCTACTCTTTGATTGCCCATGGGAGCAGCCGGCTGCACCGTCTTATCGTTTCTCGGGTGAACTGGTGTAATTGGTAAGCCCGAGAAACACTGGCGTGCAACGGGAGGGGGCTGATATCTTCATCCATAATTCCGGTAAACCACTTGCAAACCGCAACTTGTGTATGTACCTATTGTCGTCGGCAAGTGGTTAAGGGTTCACTGACCCTTTTTAAAGTGGAGTTCCACCCATTTCCGTGTTTAGTAAAAGTCAACAGCTACAAAAAGTGTAGCTTCTGACTTTTACTAAATGGACACTCGCCTGTCCAGCGATGCGGGCGCCCGAAGCCTCCGTGGCGTCGGCATTGCAAGTGTGGGCACCCGGGCACAACGTTACTACTTTGACATTAAATATCAGGGTTATGGCAGGAGCTAGCAATCGCCACAGGATCTCTTTTTATAGGCGCTTACCAGAGAGAGATCAGCAGTGATGGAAACTCGGATCCGATAGGCAGGAAGTCTAGTGAGGGCAAGAGGGCCACCACTCGGATCTATGCCCTTGGAGGACCAGAGCGACGTCAAACATCACTTCCACCCTCCGACCTTAAAGGGCCCTTTTTATTTAAAAAAAAAAAAAAAAAAAAAAAAAAAAAAAAATTTTATTATTATTTTTTTGCTTTTAAGTGTCCAATGTCTGATCTGAGGACTTTTTGACCCCAGATCTCACATTTTAAAGAGGTCCTGTCATGCTTATTTCTTTTACAAGGAATGTTTACATTCCTTGTAATAGGAATAAAAGTGATCAAAAATTATTATTATTATTCTAAGAGCAACGTCCCTCCGAGCTCGCACACAGAAGCGAACGCATACGCAAGTCACACCCACATATATAAACATTGTTCAAACCACACATGTGAGGGATCACCCCGATCGTTAGTGAGAGCAATAATTCTAGCACTGGATCTCCTCCACTAAATTGGGCTAACTTTACTGTTTTCTTTATTTATTTTTTTTTATTTTTAAAAAAAAAAGTGTATTTTTACCAAAAAAAATTTTTTTGTAAGACCGTCCTGTTGTGACATAAAGTATTGCAACAATCTCCATTTTATTCCCTAGGGTCTCTGCAAAAAATTAAAAATAAAAAAATAAGTAATTTTCTAGCAAAACATACTGATTTTAAGGAGTGGTTCTCAACTCCTGTCCTCAGGGCCCACTAACAGGCCAGGTTTACAAGATAACTGAAATACATCACAGATGATATCATTTGCTGCTCAGTGATTGCAGTATTCTAGTCTGCATCTCCCCCAAGGTAATACATAAAATCTGGCCTGTAAAATCTGTAAATTGCCAGATTTTATGTATTACCTTGGGGGAGATGCAGACTAGAATACTGCAATCACTGAGCAGCAAATGATATCACCTGTGATGTATTTCACTTATCTTGTAAACCTGTTATGCAGGCCATACACGGTCAAATTTCGAATGAATTTTCTTTTTAAAATCAGAATGTTGTGTGTGGGGTGTTTTTTTTTTTTTTTTTTTTTTTTTTTTTTTTTTTTTTTTTCTGTGATCCGATGATGCCATCATTGATTTTCGAAATTCGGCCGACCAAGCCTTCAATTTCACCACATGTTGCTACAGAAAAGAATTTTCGTGGCCGTAAATCTCCGTAAATTTTCTTTTCTTATTACATTTCTCGCACAATTCTCCCATCATTGATTCGAAAATCGTTCGTTTTTCTAAAAATTTCCAACATGTCCGATTCCTCAAATTTGATTGCCGCACGAAAATCGTCCGTTGTTGCAGCCCACTAATGGTGCGAAATTCATACGAAAATTCTTTCATACGATTTTCGAAAGAAAATTCTTACGAAATTCGAATCGTGTATGGCCGGCATTAGTGGGTCCTGAGGACAGGAGTTGAGAACCGTTGCCTAAAGTGGTTAAAACTGCTAAATACATTCCAGGTGCATCTAAAAAAAAAAGGTGTATGCAAAAGTCCTATAGTTTATTTTCTTTATAAAGTAGCCACAGCCTGAATGAATAGAAAAGCCTGTCCCCTGCCAGCATGCTGCAGTAAAGGGCCCTTTGCCCTCCTTGTGTGGAAGCGGTGCTCTCTCTGCAGAGGTCTGATGCGCTCCCTGGTGGGTCAGAGCTATAGCTCTGCATTCTTCAGGGCTCATGCTCCCTGTTGATTGGAGAGCTCCAGTTCTGACCTGGCAGGGGGAGTTTTTTTTTTTTTTTTTTTTTTTTTAGACCTCTGCAGAGAGACCACTGCTTCCTCATGTATACTGTCAGTTTAGGAAGAACTTCCATATTTTTATTATTATTATTATTATTATTATTATTATTATTATATATTTTTTTTTTTGTTCTTTTTTTTAGGCCAACAGCCTGGCTTGCCAAGGAAAGTACGTTCCCTCTGGACAAGGCGGAGCAGCCGCCGGAGAGTCCCTCTTCGTCTCCAACCACGCCTATTAAAGTCTCCGTCTTCCTCTTCTTTGTGGTGGTGTCACTGGAGGCTGCTTGCATCTGTGTAGTGTGAGGCCCCTCCCCTTCTGCAGAGCGTTGATTCACTTCCTGCTAGACCCGACCTGCAGAGTGTTACACGGTTACCCCCCCCCCCCCCCCCCCACCCTATCTGGAGAGAGTGACCCCCATGGAGCCCGGCCTGCTCTGCTGACACCTGCAGGGGCTTGCAGAGGGTGTGAATGGTGAGCGCAGGGGACCCGGCTTGTCTGAGTGAGTGCTCACATCTTTGTGCTGCGTCCATCTACTGTCCCTGTCTTCGGCTCTGAGTCACCATATTTATGTCACTGCTGGGTATATCTCAATAAAGCAGATAGATGAACCACAATCCTGTGTGCCATCTACATTTTGTGTCCAATTCACTTTTCCTGCTCCACTGCTCCTGCCTTTGACCGTCGGGCCTGCTCTCTTTTTTTTTACATTTAACTGGTTGCTAAAGTTTCTTGTCCTGGTGTCACAGGGACAGGAAGTGATGGGAAATCTCTTTGGGGACACAGACAAAAAAAACGTATTTTGCGGTCTGTGACAACTGCTTTTCCATCCCAGTTTCTTGTCCTGGTGTCAGAGGACACAAAATGATGGGAATTGTCTCCCAATGGGGACAGAGACAAAACGCATTTTGATGTTTGTGACAACTGATCCCTTTTTTACATGTTTTCTGGTGTCACAGGGACAGGAAGTGAAGGGAAACCTCTCCAATGGGGACACAAACGAACACACATTTTAATGTCTGTGCCTTCCTGTCCCTGTGAACAATGGCTCCCTATAAAAGGTTCTAATCCTGGTGTCACATGGACAGGAAGTGATGGGAAATCTCTCTGAGGGGGACACAGACAAACAGATTTTGCTTTTTGTGCCTTCCTGTGACAACTGCTTTTCCATCCAAGTTTGTTGTCCTGGTGTCACATGGGCAGGAAGTGAAATCTCACGAATGAGGAAAAAACATATTTTGCTTTCTGTGCCTTCCTGTCCCTTTTGACCACTGCTCTGATCCAGGTTTCTTGTCCTGGTGTCACATGAACACAAAGTAATGGGAAATCCCTCCAATGGGGAACACATGTTGATATCTGTGCCTTCCTGTCCCTGTGACAACTGCTCCCCCATACAAGTTTCTTGCCCTGGTGTCACACATAAACAGGAAATGATGGAAAATCTCCTCAATGGAGAAACAAACAAAAACATATTTTGTCTGTGCTTTCCTGTCCCTATGACCACTGCTCTCCCATCCATTTCTTTTTCTTTTTTCTTTTTCTAATTCTTTTTCTTTTTCTTTTTCTTTCTTTCTCCATAATATCCACTAGATGGCACTGATGATCCTAGGAGACAATTGTATTACAAACAATGTGGTGATCATTTGTTGTGCCTGTGTGGACCTTACCCCTCTTTCAGCAAAAATCAGCATGCAGAGTTGTATACTGATGTGATATGAAATCCTCCTACATTCTTTAAACCTTTTTTTTTTTTTTTTTTTTTTTTTTTTTTAAATTTTCAAATACTGTTTATCCACTTCCTGGTAGAGAGAGGTACTGGTGATGTAACCAGGGCCTCACAGGTGCATTCTGGGATTTCTGTTGGATGAATCATTTTGTTGTGCCTGTTGTATTCTGACAGCTGTGATTGGCTGCACAGCGCTGACATCATCAAGAGCACATCCTACCAGCTTTAAACCGTTAATAGCTGACTTGACTAGCTTTTGGTCACAGTTCTAAGGGCACTGATGGAACTTGCCCCAGAATAAGACAGTGATGTATATATGAAGCAGTAAGGTATTTCTGTTGTAAAGGAGTTGGAAAAAAAATAATAAACCTCCCCCTGGTATTTAAAAAAAAAAAAAAAAAAAAAAAAAAATTCCATTTTCTTTAAGCCCCCTCTTACCTTGTTTGCTGTATTTCCTTACAATACATACATGTTCAGTGAATCCAACGTTGTCCTGTTGCATCTGCCAGCATACACCCGGGCCCTGCACCACTACCTTCTCCGTCCTCCTTTTACGGCTGTCTCTTCTGCGCTCTTGTCGCCATACCACGGCGCATGCGTGTCATTAGGGGACCGGCTGCAAGAGCTAGGAAGAGACAGCCGCCCCCCCCCCCCCCTCCCCAAACTGGCCTTACTGGCAGTTACGTGTATGCCATGGAGTACCTTAAGGCCTCCTGGGATGTGTGACAGGGATATCCCAGGAGCCTGCAAGTGACTGGGGTGTCCCCATCTAGGCAAGAGTCCTAGAAGTGAAATAAATATATTTAGTATACTTTTTTTTTTTTTTTTTTTTTTGTTTTTTTTTTTCAGAGGCAATATGGACCCCCATTGTGTCGCCAGCTTACATAAATTCTAAGTAAAAATTCTCACTTTTTACATAAGTGAATTAAACTAAAAGAGTAAAAACAAAACTAAATTGAACATTTATTTTAAATAAAATTAAAAATTACAAAAAAAGCTTACATATTTTCTAAATAAAAATTCCCACTTTTTACGTTAAGCTAAAAAAGGAATTTAAAAAAAAAAAAAAAAATTGGAAATTAACTGCTCCTCGACCAGCCACTGTCATTATACTGCGGCAAGGTGGCACGATCCTGCAAATCGCCATAGGTGTACATCAGCGCGGGATCTTGCTTTTGTGAGCGCACACTCCCATTGGCCAGCGGGGGAGCCAGCTGCAATCGCTCCCCCGCAGTGACAGAACTGGGATCTCCCTATGTAAACAAGGCAGATCTCCGTTCTGACAGGGGAGATCACACAGATCCTGTCTTTCTGCTATGCAGGAACACGGATCTGTGTGTTTTCCCCCAGTCACACAGTCCCCCCCCCCCCCCCCCCCCCATACAGTTAGAAAAATACAGTGAGGGAACACATTTAACCCCTTTGATCCCCCCTGATAACCCCTTCCCTGCCAGTGTCATTAGTACAGTAACAGTGCATATTGTTAGCACTGATTAATAATGTCACTGGTTCCCA
This sequence comes from Aquarana catesbeiana, assembly GCF_042186555.1. Classification (NCBI taxonomy): domain Eukaryota; kingdom Metazoa; phylum Chordata; class Amphibia; order Anura; family Ranidae; genus Aquarana; species Aquarana catesbeiana. Next base: position 58,538,292 of record NC_133329.1, read on the forward strand.
AAAAGTGTCAAAAATGTCAGGTGTCTGATCTGTCCGCCGCAATGTCGCAGTCCTGTTAAAAATCACTGATCACTGCCATTACTAGTAAAAAAAAAAAAAAAAAAAAAATGATAAAAATGCCATAAATCTATTCCCTATTTTGTAGACGCTATAACTTTTGCAAACTAATCAATTTTTTTTTTTTTTTAACCCAAAATATGTAGAATACACATTGGCCTAAACTGATGAAGAAATTAGTTTTTTTGCAATATTTATTATAGCAAAAAGTACAATTTTTTTAAAAAATTTTTTTTCAAAATGGTAGCCCTCTTTTTGTTTATAGCGCAAAAAATAAAAAACGGTGATCAAATACCAAAGGCTATCAAGGACTCTTTTTGTGGGAAAACTAAATTTTGTTTGGGTACAACGTCGCACGACCACGTAATTGTCCGTTAAAGCGACGCAGTGTCCTATGGCAAAAAATGGCCTGGTCAGGAAGTGGGTAAATCCTTCCGGTCCTTAAGTGGTTAAAAATTAATTTAAACAAAAGTTAAAAATTAAAAAAAAAAAAACTTACATAAATTATAAAGAAAAATTCCCACTTTCTACATAAATTCATTAAAGTGTTTGTTACTCCAAACACTTCATATTCCTGATATGTGGCTGCTGTACCATGTAGTTGTACGAGAGAGTCTACTGTTCTCTTTGTACTGCTTCTTTTATGTGAAATCCCTGGTGTTCCCGCCAATCCCTATGCTTTCCTATTAATAACTGACCACACTAAGCATGAGAACACACTGTGGTCAGTTCTCTAGCTATGCTGGGAACTCAGTGTGCTCTCCTCCAATGATCAGACTTGTCCTGACATGCCACCGCTACACAGCCATTCACTGGGAAGCTCAGTGTAATGCTGCTTCTCCTCCCCCAGCTCTGATATAACTGAGAACAGAGGGAATGTGATCATTTATAAAAAGGGGGAATATTTATAATGTGTTGTTTTTTGTTTTTCTTTTCTTATATTTGTACAAAAATATTTCGCTTTTCATTTCTATTTTACTTACTTTAGCTCTGGAAGGTTTACCCCCCCCCCCCCTTCATGACCAGGCCATTTTTTGCGATACGGCACTGCGTTACATTAACTGACAATTCCGTGGTCATGCAAGGTTGTATCCAAACAAAATGTATATCCTTTTTTCCCCACAAATAGAGCTTTCTTTTGGTGCTATTTGATCACCTCTGTGGTTTTACTTTTTTGCACTATAAACAAAAAAAGAGCGACAATTTTGAAAAAAAAAAAACAACTATTTTTTACTTTCTGTTATAAAACATACCCAGTGAAAAACTCAAATTTCTTAATTTAGGCCAATATGTATTCTGGCTGCATATTTTTGGTAACAAAAAAAAAATCCCAATAAGCTTATATTAATTGGTTTGCACAAAAGTTAGAGCGTCCATAAACTATGGGATATTTTTATGGAATTTTTATTTTTCACTGTCACTGAACTAATGACACTGGCAGGGAAGAAGTTAACATCAGGGGCGATCATAAGGTTAAATGTGTCCCTAGGGGGTTCTTGCTAACCGTGGGTGGGGGTAGTTTGACTGGGGGAAGACAGAGATCCGTGTTCCTGCTCAGCAGAAACACAAGATCTCCATCTTCCCCCTCTGGCAGAATGGCAATTTGCCTTGTTTGCATAGACAGACCGCCGTTCTGTGTGCCTCGGGAATGATCGGCAGGTCCCGGCGGACATCGGGTCCGTCGGACCCGCTGATTTGCTCCCGCTGTGTCTAATCACAGCGGGTCGCCGGTGGAGCACGTGTGCGCCCCCCACCCAAAAGTAATAAATCTACACACGTGGTACGTTATTTGACTGGGGGAAGAAAGAGATCCGTGTTCCTGCATAGCAGAAACACAAGATCTCCATTTTCCCCCTCTGGCAGAACGGCGATCTGCCTTGTTTACATAGACAGACCGCCATTTTGTCTGCCTCGGGAATGATCGGCAGGTCCTGGACCCACTGATTTGCTCCCACAGCGGGACCGGGTGTCCGGTGGCGCACGCCCCCCGCCCCCCGCCCCAAAGAAAGAAATATACGCACGTTATTTCGTGCTGCCACAGTATCTATAGTGGGGCGGTCCTGAAATGGTTACCGTTATACTGAATGGGATGTTTTACAAGGTGATCGTTTACAATCACTTTAAGCTAAAAGAGCAACAAAAACAAAATTGAAAATTAATTTTATAAAAAAGTTAAAAAACTTTACATAAATCATACAAAAAAATTCCCACTTTTTTTTTTTTGCAGATTTGTGGCAGTGAAAACACCATAATAACAGCTGATTATATGTTGCAGCTCTTTGTAAATAGACCGTCATTATATAAATGCTTACACTCCTGAGTCATCATTCATTTCTGGATCAATAAAACCAGATTGCAGTCACCTCTGTGCTACAATCTGATCTCCCCGCCTTCCATTACCGACACACATTCCCAGTGTACAGTGACATATGGCTGACTCAGGGATTAAACTTCATCCACAGGAATGACATCATCAGAGTTATATTTACTACTGGAGAGTCTATCCGGGATTGCAGAACGGAGCAGAGATGTGTGGTTACCCAGAGCAACCAACAATTCCACCTGGAGCTCATTCCCACCGTGTCCAATGAGCTGCATTGATCGACGTAGGCTCAACACAAGGACACATACAAAACAATTGTTCCCTCTGTATATGATTCCCCCACCCCGCCCCGTTATTACGCATTTGTGCAGATGTGCCCACGGTCTCTGCTCAGCCTCCAGGCTTCAAAGCATGTGACAGGGTAACAACGCAGGAGCACAATTTGTCACCCTATAACAGGAAGTGCCTGAACAAGGACATTCATGGCAGGATCACCAGGGATTATTTAAGGGCCCATGTACACTATTGTGTTGTGATAACTCAGCAGTGTCGGGACAAGGTCATCCAGCTCCCAGAGCAAAGATGCCAAACTGCACCCCCCCCCCCTTCCCTTAGGGTTAGGGTCAGGGCACCCCCATCCCTGCAATAAACCATTACACCCAGGGCACCTGTCCCTCCTGCCCACCCCTTGTCCCGGCCCTGATGATCAGCAATGCACATTACAGGAGGCGTACCTCCCGACTTTCTGAGATGGGAATGGGGGACACCTATCAGCAAAAGCATGCTGGCATAGTACACGCCCCCTTAAAGGAGAATTGTACAAAAAAACAAGATTGGTTAAATCCACAAGGGACTTTTTTTTTACCACTACTATTCCTTTATATTGGCTTTTTGAATTTACAAATGTAGAAATCAGATGAAATCTTTAGCACTGGGAAAAACTTTTTGATAGATAAAAAGTGCATTTTATATACAATTATATAGATCAGATCAAAATGAGGGACAAATGAGGAGGAAAGAGGGACAGAGGGACATTGCTCCAAATCAGGGACAGTTGGGAGCTATGCAGGAGGTGCCATTCTTGTGTAATGTTAGAAGACACATCTGATTTTCGGGTGCGTTTGCAGCCGATTATTTTCAATGAGCTGACATAGCTAATGCACCTCGAAAAAATAAATGGAAAAAAAAAAAAAGAATTTCACTGCGCTTGGGTTGCGGACTGCAGCTAGCATAAATTATAGGTGACCATTAACAAAATATTTAACCACTTCAGCCCTGGAAGGTTTTACCCCCCCCCCTTCATTGCCAGGCCATTTTTTGCGATACAGCGCTGCGTCACTTTAATCGCTTGCTGACCAGTGCACGACGATATACATAGGCACAATGGCACAGCTGCGCAAATGGGCATACAGGTATGTCCCCTTTAAGACGCGGCATTGTGGGCGCGTGCCCGCCGCGTGCTCCGTGACCGTGCCCGCTGGACCCGCGGACTCGATGTCCACCGGGTACCCGCAATCGTGTCACGGAGCAGCAGAATGGGGAGATGCCTATGTACAGAACAAGGCATTTCCCCGTTCTGTCTAGTGACATGACAGAGATCTACTGCTCCCTGTCATGTCCTAGGTAGCTCATCCCCCCCCACAGTTAGAATCACTCCCTAGGACACACTTAACCCCTTGATAGCCCCTTAGTGTTTAACTCCTTCCTTGTCAGTGTCATTTATACAGTAATCAGTGCATTTGTATAGCACTGATCGCTTTATAAATGACAATGGTCCCAAAATAGTGTCAAAAGTGTCCGATGTGTCCGCCATAATGTCGCAGTCACGATAAAAATCGCAGATCGCCGCCATTGCTAATAACAAAAAAAAATTAATAATAAAAATGCCATAAATCTATCCCCTATTTTATAGACTATATAACTTTTGCGCAAACCAATCAATATACGCTTAATGCATTTTTTTTTTTTTTTACCAAAGATATGTAGAAGAATACATATCGGCCTAAACTGAGGAAAAAAATAGTTTTTTATATATATTTTTTGGGGATATTTATTATAGCAGAAAGTAAAAAAATATTGCTTTTTTTTCAAAATTGTCGCTCTTTTTTTGTTTATAACGCAAAAAATAAAAACCGCAGAGGTGATCAAATACCACCAAAAGAAAGCTCTATTTGTGGGAAAAAAAATTTGTTTGGGTGCAACGTCGCAGGACCGCGCAATTGTCAATTAAAGCGACGCAATGCCGTATCGCAAAAGTGCTCTGGTCAGGAAGGTAGTAAATTCTTCTGGGGCTGAAGTGGATAACCACTAGCTGACCAGCTCACCCAGATATACTGCAGCAGGTCAGCAGCACTGCGCGAATCGCTGTACCTGTACAGCGGCTCGCGCAGGCACAGTTTCGGGCGCGCACCACCAGTGGTGCGCCCTCGCTCCCACTGCACCCTGCGGGAGCACGCCGGCGGGTCGGGCGGACTCGATGTCCGCCGGCGACCTGCGATCGCTAGTACAGAGGCAGAACGGGGATCTTCCAGTGTAAACAAGGCGGATCCCCATTCTGACAGGGGACATGTCAGAGATTTACTGTTCCGAGTGATCGGGAACAGCGATCTCAGTCATGTCCCTGGTAGCCCATCCCGCCTACAGTTAGAACACACCCAGGGAACACACTTAACCCCTTGATCGCCCCCTAGTATTAACCCCCTTCCCTGCCAATGTCATTTTTACATTGATCAGTGCATTTTTATAGCACTGATCAATGTAATAATGTCACTGGTACCCCAAAAAAGTGTCATTTGGGGTCAGATTTGTCTGCCGCAATGTCACAGTCCCGCTAAAAAAATCACAGATTGCCGCAATTACTAGTAAAAACAATAAAAAATAAATAAAAGTCCCTAAATCTAGCCCATAGTTTGTAGACGCGATAACTTTTGCGCAAACCAACCAATATACGCCTATTGCGATTTTTTTTACCAAAAATATGTAGAAGAATATATATTGGCCTAAACTGATGAATAAATGTGTTTTTTTTAATATTTTTTTGGGGGATATGTATTATAGCAAAAAGTAAAAAAAGTATTTATTTTTTTTAAATTGTCGCTCTTTGTTTGTTTATAGCGCAAAAAATAAATACCGCAGAGGCGATCAAATACCACCAAAAGAAAGTTCTAGTAGTGGGAAAAAAAGGACGTCAATTTTGTTTGGGTACAGCGTTGCACAACGGCACAATTGTCAGTTAAAGCAACGCAGTGCCGAATCGCAAAAAATGGCCTGGTCATTAATGGCCAAATCCTTCCCGGGGCTGAAGTGGTTAACTGACAATTGCGCGGTCGTGCGACACTGTACCCAAATACAATTGATGTCCTTTTTTCCTCACAAATAGAACTTTCTTTTGGTGGTATTTGGTCACCTCTGCGGTTTTTATCTTTTGCGCTATAGACAAAAAAAGGACAACAATTTTGCAAAAAAAAAAAAAAACCCACAATATGTTTTACTTTCTACTACAAAACATATCCAATAAAAAAAATGTAAAAAAAAAAAATCGAATTTCCTTATCAATTTAGGCCAATTTGTATTCTGCTACATCTTTTTGCTAAAAAAAAAATCCCAATAAGCGTATATTGATTGGTTTGCGCAAAAGTTATCGCATCTACAAACTATGGGATATTTTTATGGCATTTTTATTTATTTATTTATTTTAATAGTAATGGCGGCGATCAGCGATTTTTAGCGGGACTGTGACATTGTGGCGGACATATCGGACACCTAACTGACACTTTTGACATTTTTTTGGGAACCAGTGACACTAATACAGTGATCAGTGCTTAAATATGCACTGTCACTGTATTAATGACACTGGCAGGGAAGGCATTAACACCAGGGGCGATCAAAGGGTTAAGTGTGTCCGTAAGAGGTGCTTGCTAACTGTGGGGGATGGACTGACTGGGTGAACACAGAGATCTGTGTTCCTGCTTAGCAGTGTTTTCACTGTGTTCTCCCCTGTCATAATGGCGATCTTCCTTGTTTTCATAGGCGGATCGCTGTTCTGCCTCTCTGGGGAACGATCGGCGGGACCCGCTGATTGGCTCCCCCTCTGGCAAATCAGCGTGCCTGCCCCTCCCCCCCACTGTCTATTGCACGAAATGACGTACAGGTATGTCGTTTCATGCAATAGAGCCGACCTGCCACGGTACATCTGCGGTAGGCGGTCCTAAGTAGTTAAAATGAAAATGCGGCGCTGTAAACGTTCCATCAAAAACCAGCAGACAGCTTCACCTGTAGGCAACCCGTGCATCTCTGGGCATAGCACCCTCTGTCTCCAACTCCAGGGGTACTCTCCCACTCAGCTGCAAGGGGAGCCCTCTCGTCAGCTCAGCCTCCAGCCTGGTATGTGACAAGCCTACAGCCAGCCCTTCCTGGCTATTTAAACTGCCTGGTTCATTTCTTGAATGCCTTCGCCTTGGTCTACATATCTAGAGACTCTCTGCTGTGTTCCTGTTGAAGACTTTCCTGGCTGACGTCCCTTCTGGGTCCTGATCCTGCCTGCTGCCTCTGACTACGCTGATCTCTGGCTTCCTGATTTCCTGACTTGTTCTGACTACCCGATTTGGCTACTGAACATCCTGGATATGTTTTGACTACGTTTTCCAGTTTTACCATTTTTACCATTATATTAAAAGGTGTGATTTTAACTGCATTTTCTGTCCCTGTCTGATTCCTAGTTCCTGACAACCACTAAATTATAGGTGGTCTGACAATGCTCCAACACTCCTCAGGCTCACTCCTGCTCACAAGATATTGCACCAAGCTAAATTATTGGTGTCCCCTCTGAGAATCTCTCCACAGGTTAGATGTTCCAAAAATGAGAACAGAAACCTCCTTATAGTGTAGTAGGTAAACAGCGCTCATATGTTTAATAAAACAAATCCAGAATACTCACACAGTAACAATAAAAATGGAGCATGTCATATACAGAATCCTAAGAAGTCTCTAACCAGCAAGATGGCCGCAGTCTGCGCGTACAGCGGTGTGACGTGTCGTGTTCATGCTCCACCCAACACGTTTTGTCCATTCAGACGTTGTCCAGGGCATGTTTTTTTTTTTGTTACTGTGTGAGTATCTGGTGAACAGGAGCGAGCCTGAGGAGTGTTGGAACGTTATCAGTCCACCTATAATTTAGTGGTCCGCGTTTGAGGCCCGGTGTGCTGTGGTGTCGGTGGAGGAATATCATCTCACCAACGATTGTATTTCTGTCACACACTCTGGGTGTCCTATAGGATTTATGGACTTTTATTAGAATGGACTTTTAGAGCGCCGCATTTTTATTTGAAATATTTTGAAAAAATAAATAGGCCCTTAATGAAAGCTTCAGGTTTAGAAAGCTAGTAAACAACGTCTGATATTGCATTTGTGGTGAGTGCTGAGGTGAAAACAAGAAACGTGTTGGATTAGCGGCACCAACGTCTGTTGTTTACCTTATTGCCGAATGAGGCAGCTCTAACTTTGCGTCACTTTGTGCCACGCTAGTTTTACCTCGGCGTGTCATGTTCAGTAGGCATTACACCTGCCAAACACACATATTAAAGTCAATGGGACCACACTGCAAAGCCACATCTAACACAGCTATGAAGGTTGCAGCACGCTATTTTATTGTAAGATTGCCTTGCAATCAAAAAACAAGCATTCAGGAGGCAGCGGTATGGTGATCGCCTAAAAGCATTCCGCCACAGAACTAATTTCAGTGCCTGCCACCCGTAATAGGCTGAACAAGTCAGTAAACAAAATGGCTGCTTGCAGTGACTATGTGACAGGTAAACTTCAAGGCTGGATTCACACCTTTGCATTTGCGTCAGATTTTCGTTCTCATACATTGTCATGAATGGCCATAGATTTCTATGGGCTCTATGATGCATCCTAATGTGAAAAATAAAGGACATTAAAGGGATGGTTCACCTTTACCACAAACCTGCCTATGCAGATAAGGGGCATTTGTAGATAAAAACAAACTGTGCAGCTCTGACTAAAGTTGAATAAAGTCCTTGCTATAGGTGTAGGCCATTTACATACCTCATGAAGCCTGACTGGAATACTCCCAGGAGGCCTAGTCATTAGCGCTCACCTCCGCCTCCCTTAGCAACATCCTGGGAGTCCTTAGCAACATCCCAGGAGTGCTAAGCAACGTCCTGGGTGTATTCAAGTCAGGCTTCATAAGGAATGTAAATAGCCTACCCTGCACCTATAGCAAGGGTATTACTCATCTTTAGTCAGAGTTGCACAGCTTGTTTTAATCTACAAACTTCCCTTACCTGCATAGGCAGGTTTTGTGTAAAGGTGAACTATCCTTTTAAAGAGTTAGTTCACCTTTGCAGGGAAGGGGTGTCTGTAGATAGAAACAAATTGTGGAGCTCTGAATAAAGTTGAATAATTCCCTTGCTATAGGTGTAGGCCATATACATACCTCATGAAGCCTGACTGGAATATTCCCAGGACATTGCTAAGTGAGGCCTAGTCATTACCGCTCACCTCAACCATTACAGGAGTGAACTCTCAAATGCTGAGCTCAGAGCTACTGCATCAGGGGAGAGAAATTGATGTGAGGGGGTTTTAACTGAAGAAAAAGCTCACTCCTGTGAGGGTGTGGGTGAGCAGTAATGACTAGGCCTCACTTAGCAATATCCTAGTAATGTCCGGGGAGTATTCCAGTAAGGCTTTTTGAGGTACTAAAATGGCCTTGCTAGAGGTGTAGGCCATTTACGTATGAAGCCTGACTGGAAAACTCCCAGATTTGACATTATCCCATCTTGCCATGTTGCTAGGATGGTGCTAGGACACTTCCAGCTCTCACAGGAGTGAGCTCTTTCTCAGATTTTCAAACCCCCTCGCGTGCTCTTTCTCTCCCCTGATACAGTAGTTAAGAGTTGAGTTGAGAGCTCGCTCCTGTGATGGTGGGGGTGAGCAGTAACAGCTGGGAGTATCTTAGCAACTTCCTAGCAACAATGCAGGAAGGGATGATACCATCCCTCAGAGTTTTCAGTCAGGCTTCATGAGGAACATAAATGGCCTACACCTATAGAAAGGACTATTATTATTCAACTTTGTTCAAAGCTGCTCAGTTTGTTTTTATCCACAGACACACTTTGCCTGCATAGGCGGGTTTGAGGTAAAGATTAACTATGCTTTTAACTAGTTCCCTCCCGGCCTATAGCAAAATGACAGCTGGGCGGGCCTTTTTGTCAATCAGGGTGTACGTCATATGACATCCTCCTGGATCGCACCATCAGACACAGCCGATGACTGATCAGTGTACCGACTCGCTGCTGTTACCATGTGATCACTGTGACCAATCACTGCAGATCACATGACAATTGTAAATAATGGATGCCTTCCTTTAAAGCGGAGTTCCACCCAGAAATGGAACTTCCGCTGATCGGATTCCTCTCCCCCTCCGTTGTCACATTTGGCACCTTTTAGGGGGGGAGCAGATACCTGACAAATCCAGGTGTTTGCTCCCACTTCCAGCGAAAGAGCGCCGCACTACGTCATGTCCGACCCCTCCCCCCTGCTGTCTTCTGGGAGACACACAGGTCCCAGAAGACAGCAGGGACCATTCAGAACGAGCAGCGCGACTCGTGCATGCGCAGTAGGGAACCAGGAGTGAGGACTAAAGTCTTCACTGCCTGGTTCCCTCACTAGGATTGGCGGCAGCAGCACCCGTGAGTCGATCCGATGATCAGCTTCGGGTGCCGACATCACAAGCTCCCTGGATAGATAAATGTCCATGCATTAAAAGTCAGCAGCTACAGTATTTGTAGCTGCTGGCGTTTAATTTTTTTTACCAGGTGGAACTCCGCTTTAAAATTTTCAGGCTTTCTTTATTTAGCAAAACATGAAAAACCCAGTGGTGATTAACCACTTTCCGCCTGCGCTAAAGCCGAAAGATGGCTACAACATGGGCTTCCAGTGCCGGGGGGCGTCCATAGACATCCTCCTGTGATTGCGGTGCTTGCGTGCCCCTTGCGGCGAGTGGGCGGCACGCTCTGCATTAGTCAAGTCTTTTGGACTCGGCTGATCACAGAACAGGTTAAAGGGCCAATCAAAGCTGCCCTTTACCACGTGATCAGCTGTCAGCTAATGACAGCTGATCACGGAAGTAAACAGAAGCCGGCTATCTGCTTTTTTTCTCTTCACGGTCAGCGTGAGGAGAATAGAAGAAAGCCGGTAACTGGCTATTGTTACAGGGACATCAGGCCCAACCTGTGCCTGGCATGAAGCTGCTAATCAGTGCCACCTATCAGTGCCCATCAATGCTTCCAATCATGTGCCCATTAGTGCCTCATCATCAGTGTCACCTATCAGTGCATACTGTATGTGGAGGGGACAGAAATGATAAGACCTTTTCAGGCTGGACTGCGGGTTCCTCAGGAGACCCCGATAATTATTGTTTTTGTCCCTTCCACATATGGGAGGTGTTTCCATGCATTTTGCAGAGATGTGAGACATCTTTACTCTTTATTTGTGTCATTGGTGGACAATATACTGTATATCTCAATATTGAATATGGATCCTTCGATTGACCATTGGATGATATGCACTTGTTGCAGGGATTACCACCTAACCTCTGATTGAATTTGGAGTGACTCATAATATCCAGGTTTGAGGAAAATACCATCCTCTGATATAGCTGGCTTCCTTTCCTGTATGTTGGTGGCTGACTGGACGTTTCTTCTCTCGGACACGCCAGACAATTTTGAGCATAGGTGTGGAATTATACTCGATGGAATGAAGCCCTAAGAAAGCGGCCATTGCGCCGGGAAACATGTTGGCAAACTCCATATAACACCCAGTGGCATAGCGTGGGTTGTCAGCAACCGGGGCAAGGCAAGTAATTTTTGCCCCCTAACCTGCGGACTTTTGCCACTACCCGAGTCCCTTCCCTTCCTACAATAGTACTGACCATTGGTTTCTACACTGACCACTACACTGACCTACCTGATTCCTATACTGGCCACTACACTGACCTCTACACTGACCTACCTGATTCCTATACTGGCCACTACACTGACCTCTACACTGACCTACCTGATTCCTATACTGGCCTCTACACTGACCTACCTGACTCCTATACTGGCCACTACACTGACCTACCTGATTCCTATACTGGTCACTACACTGACTTACCTGATTCCTATACTGACCACTACACTGACCTCTACACTGACTTACCTGTCCACTACACTGACCTACCTGATTCATATACTGGCCACTACACTGACCTCTACACTGACCTACCTGTCCACTACACTATGCCTTACATTAACCTACCTGATTCCTATACTGGCCACTACACTGACCTACCTGAATCCTATACTGGCCACTACACTGACCTACCTGAATCCTATACTGGCCACTACACTGACCTACCTGATTCCTATACTGGCCACTACACTGACCTACCTGTCCACTACACTATGCCTTACACTAACCTACCTGATTCCTATACTGGCCACTACACTGACCTACCTGAATCCTATACTGGCCACTACACTGACCTACCTGATTCCTATACTGGCCACTACACTGACCTCTACACTGACCTACCTGTCCACTACACTGACCTACCTGATTCCTATACTGGCCACTACACTGACCTACCTGTCCACTACACTGACCTACCTGATTCCTATACTGTCCACTATACTGACCTACCTGTCCACTACACTGACCTACCTGATTCCTATACTGGGCACTACAATGACCTCTACACTGACCTACCTGTCCACTACACTGACCCCCCTGTCCACTACACTATGCCTTACATTAACCTACCTGATTCCTATACTGGCCACTACACTGACCTACATGATTCCTATACTGACCTACCTGACCACTACACTAACCTACCTGATTCATATACTGACCACTACACCAACCACTACACTACAATGTCAGGAGT
>NC_133329.1:58555620-58561174 GCF_042186555.1 Aquarana catesbeiana
TGCAAACAGTTCATTTATCGTTCATTCGGCAGAAAATTTCCAAACTTGTCCTTTTTTTTGGCTCAAAAAACGTCCCAACCGTTATTGATTTTATGCCCATTAACTGGCCAAAAAATGAATGCACTGACTCTAAATGACCGAATTTCGGGCTTTTTTTAAAATGATTTTTATTTAGTTTATTGGCAGCATAAGGGAGGGAGGATTATAATCCCTGTCAGTTTCTTTTTTTTTTTTTTTTTGCCATCTGTGTCCCATTGTAGAGATCTCCCTTCACTTCCTGTCCCATAGCCAAACAGGAAGTGAGAGGATATCCCTGCAAATCAAGGGAATCCCCCCCCCCCCCCCCCCCCCCCCCCCCAGGTCATCAGAACTAGCGTCCCTTCTATTACTTTTCAGGGGACAACCCAAAACTTGGGGTTTTCTTTTACGTTCAATAATCATGGTAAACAGGATGAATAGAGGGGGTAATCTCCTTAACAGGGGCACAGGCAGCTATAAAATCTGACCAGTGTTCTAATCCCTCTGCACTCTATCCAAGACTATAAAAAAATGTCTTTACTCTTTAGTAGTTATACTCCAAACCAAAAAATGTATTCTATTGCGGCTTACCAATCATTAGATGTGGTGGCTGCATTGGTTTTGTTTTCTTTGGCCCCCCTCCCTCTGTTTTCACCTGGTGATCTGGCCAGTATCTCACACCCTGTTATTAGCCCACGTTAACATCGGACCATTTTGACGTGTCATTTGACATTTCAAATCTCCGGCTGTTGCCAGCAACGGCATCGACCGAATTGGTGCGACGCTGCACCGATTCCCAAAAGTAGTTCCTGCTCTACTCAGGGGCGATTTTTGAATAGACATCGGTGCAGGAACCCAAAGTGCCCCCAAAGTCGGCCTGAAATGTCGGACAGAAATCGGGCGAGTTCAGCACAACGATTTCAAACCGGCCCTCAGTGTGAGTGTGGGCTAAGGCCCCTTTCACACTTATACAACTTGTTATACGATTTTTGCAGCACAAAATCGTAGCACAAGTCATTCTCCATGATTTTCAATGACTACCTTTCATATTGGCACGACTTTAAGTCGTGCCAACTTCAAAGTAGTCCCTGCACTACTTTGGTCCAACTTCCATGTGAGTTGTACTCCATAGACCTCAATGTTAAACCCTCAAGTAGCATGCAAATCATACCTGAATAATATAGACACGATTTTCAGTACGACTTTGTAAGCACAAGCAGCTTTTGTAAACCCCAACCCTGTAAAGTCGTACTGATCCCAAATCGTGCTTGTGAAATCGCAGTAAAATCGCGCGACTTTGAAGTTTCACAAGTATGAAAGGGGCCTAAGCGAGAGATAACTTTAGAAGAATGAGAAAAGGAGGCACAGCAGAGAGCAGAATGGTCTATCTGGGGGGGGGGGGGGGGGGGGTGTGAGTGTTAAATGTATTAGCAGATTTAGAAACACTCTGGATTTATCAGATTGGATATCAGCGGGTGTCAGCGGACATGTCACCGCTCCCCCATAGGGGTGAATGGAGGGTACGCTCAGGACAGGGGGGACCTGATCGGAATGTCTGTGTGAAAGGGCCCTAATTGTCTGGAGGTTAGTTAACGTTTTACCTGTAACACACACGCAGTTTCTGTTATGATTGCTCCACCTGTAAACGCCTTTTGGATTTGCCGCATGTTTCCGTGTTCTAGAAATGGACCAATCGCTTGCATTCCTTCATTCAGACCGGCCTCCCATGTGTTATTTTGTTATAGAGAAATTGATCTGTAAACTGTTTTTATAATTCCCAGATCACTTCCTCCTGCATTTATTTTAAACGTGTTTAGGTCTTATTCACATGGACACGGAGGTCTGCAGGCAGCGACTGGCCTGTTTATGTGGCCGGAGGTCCCAATAACTACATGCAGGCTGCCCATGTAAGTGTATGGGGCCACGGCCCTTCATCCTAATTTGTCAGACGTGGGTAAAATGCCCCCAAACACACACACTGGCTGTGTTTAGGGATGCTGCTTACCTACATGCCTGTCAGATTAGGATGAGCGGCAGTGTCCGTGCCGCCACTGCATCTCTGTATGCTTACATGAGCTGCCTGCATGAACCACCCAGTGACCCAGTCCATGTGAAGGTCTTGGATTCATTGAGAGTATCTAATCTGCTCCTGGATGCTGAGATTTCAATTTTCTTGGACTTTTTTTTTTGTGCATGTGTTTTTCGTCAGAATTTGTAACGAAAGTGATGTTCTGTCGCCGCCATCTTGCTACACCCAACAATCGTCCACAGTAAGGATACAGTGAGAAGGCGGCGAGTGGACATCTTGTTACACCCACCGGAATCTTGCATTTCACACTTATTTTAACAGTAAACTGAGCTTTCTATAGTGAAATACACTATTTATACATCCATCTCACTGTTTAGATGTTGCATTTTAAAAGCAGTGGCAAGCCTGCTGATCTCAGGTTTGCTAATCTGACAGAACACCGCTCCTTTGAAAAATCAACATCAAAACAGTCTGAGGGATTTCAAATACTGAATTTCACTATTTAAGCTCAGTTTACTGGTAAAAAAGTGTGAAATGCAAAACTCCGGTGGGTGTAACAAGATGTCCGCCTGCCGCCTTCTCACTGTAGCCTTGCTGTGGACTACTGTGGGGTGTAGCAAGATGGCGGCGACAGAACATCACTTCCATTACCAATTCTGATGGGTCAGCTAATCTGACCAAACACTGCGGTTTAGGGTTCTTGTATACGGGCTGGCTGAACTTGGTGTATTTCCTCTGCCCTGGTGCAGCGTACAGCCTGTCATTGACATGAATAACTGTGCACTGCTGTACTCGTGTATACATTTGGTGCTGTCATAAACAAGAGTATGTACTTGTGTGTACGATACCGCCACCATCTACATGAATACCACAATGCACAGCCATTTGTGTGGGTGACACCAGGGCTGATTGGGTGGGGTAATGTGCTGGCAAATATGCTGAACGGGCTCAACGGCCCATGTGCAAGAACTCTTACAGTGCAGGTGTTTGGACAAATTATTGAACTTGGCAGAATGTCGAAACCACATCGCTTCTGTGACGTGCATCAGCTGTTCCACGAAACCACTTGCAGCGCATCAGCCGTGATGTCAGGACACTGGAATTTACACGTCAAATTCCTCGACCACTGATTCAGCGCACGCAAATACACGTCTGTCTACGTTACAACACAGTAGTTAAACACTGCACGCATGCGCTGTTATGCCCCGTACACACGGTCGGATTTTCCGATGGAAAATGTCCGATCGGAGCGTGTTGTCGGAAATTCCGACCGTGTGTGGGGCTCCATCGGACATTTTCCATCGGATTTTCCGACACACAAAGTTGGAGAGCAGGAGATAAAATTTTCCGACAACAAAATCCGTTGTCGGAAATTCCGATCGTGTGTACACAAAGCCGACGGACAAAGTGCCACGCATGCTCAGAATAAATAAAGAGATGAAAGCTATTGGCCACTGCCCCGTTTATAGTCCCGACGTACGTGTTTTACGTCACCGTGTTTAGAACGATCGGATTTTCTGACAACTTTGTGTGACCGTGTGTATGCAAGACAAGTTTGAGCCAACATCCGTCGGAAAAAATCCTAGGATTTTGTTGCCGGAATGTCCGAACAAAGTCCGACCGTGTGTACGGGGCATAAGAGTGGTTGGCAGAGTAGCTGTTAAACAGCATAAATTTCGAAAGCGTTCGTGTATTTGTGTGCGCTTTATCGGTTGAGGATTTGACATGCAAATTCCTGAGTGCACCGATGTCAGTGCTGACGTAATTGACGCGCTGCACATGTAACGTCACAGAAAGTGATGTGGGTTGGATCTTCTGCCAGTTTGAGATTTTGTCTAAACAGGTAGTGTCTACTCTGACCAAATGTGCCCTCCAGAGCTTTTTTTTTTTTTTTTTGGAGAACTGAGCGATCAGCGTGTTTGATCGCTCGGTTCTCAGCCTTAGCAGGGGACAGATGCGGAGTCTCATCAATGCTGCATCCACCTAGGTAACTATGACTTAAAAAAAGCAAAAACGCCCTATACTTAAAGTGATAGTAACCACTAGCCAACCAGCTCACGCAGATATACTGCGGCAGGTCGGCTCTCCTGCGCTAACCGACGTACCTGTACATCGGTCCGTGAAAGGAGGATAGCGTGCCCGCGGGTTCTGTGGATTCTGTCCACCAGCGACCCATGATCGCAGTGAGGAGAGGCAGAACTGGGAACTGCCTATGTAAAAAAGATGATTCCCGTTCTGCCTAGTGACATGACAGAGATCTACTGTTCCAGTGATCTGGCAGCCCAACACACCCAGGGAACACACTTAACCCCTTGATCGCCCCCTAGTGTTAACCCCTTCCCGTGACTTTTTTTATAGTAATCGGTGCATTTTTTTTAACACTGATCAATGTAGTAATGTCACTTGTCCCCAAAAAGTGTCAATTTGGGTCAGATTTGTCCGCCGCTATGTTGCAGTCCCACTAAAAATCACCGCCATTACCAGTAAAAAAAAAATTAAATAAAAGTCACTAAATCTATACCATAGTTTGTAGACACCATAATTTTTGCGCAAACTAATCAATATACACCTATTGCGATTTTCTTTCTTTTTTTTTTTTTTCTCCCAAAAAATGGGATATGTATTCTAGCAGAAAGTTGTTGTATTTTTTTTGTTTATAGTGCAAAAAATAAAAACCGCAGGGGTGATCAAATGCCACCAAAATAAAGCTATTTGTTGGGGGGGGGGGGGGGGGGACGGCAAATTTTGTTTTGGGTACATTGTCGCACGACCGCGCTACTGTCAGTTAAAGTGACGCAGTGCCGTATCGCAAAAAATGACCTGGTCATTGAGGGGGCCAAATCTTTCTGGGGCTCAAGTGGTTAAAGTCTCGTGTGTTTAAAAAAAAAAATTTAAAAAATGTATACAGTGGCTTTGCACAGAGCAGGCCACATCCTCCTTCTTGGGTCCCCCACCTGCGTTCCTTGGCCGTGCCGAGTCCCCCAACACCAAGCAGCTTGCTATGGTGACACCTGAGCCGAGCCGCTGCTGTGTGTGTGTATTTAGACACAGACCCGTGGCTTGACCCTGCCCCCCTCTTTCCTTATTGACTGACATTGGCGCCCGCTGCTGTCTCAGCCAATGCTGAAGCGTCCTCGGACAGCTGAGGCTCTCTTGTGCAACACTGCTGGATGGAGATGGGGCTCAGGTAAGTATTAGGGGGTCTGCTGCACATGGAAGGATTTCTATTCTAATGCATAAAGATAAAAAAAAATCTGCTTTTAGAAACACTTTAAGTGTTAACAAGGCACATGGAAAACAGTTGAGTTGAGAATGTGCCCTTGTGAAGACCTGACATTTCTGGTGCAGGTAAATGCTCAGTGTGAATGCCATTTAATGCATCCTTATGTATTTACAAATGTCATTTCAATCATGTGTGAGAGGCCCGACTATAAGACAGGCTTGTCTCGGATAATTTTTGCTGATCCGCACGTTATCTGCTTCATGCAAAACTTGACATTTCTTTTA